>NC_143154.1:31026713-31211221 GCF_041381405.1 Jatropha curcas | reverse complement strand
AAACGATTTATATTTTGAGACGATGAAATAAGTATTAAATAATTCACTAAATTTTTATTAAAAATGTTAAAACGTGTAACTAAAAATTAATTTACTCAAGAATCATTTTGATAAAATTTAATACCAAACTTTAATATTAAATCATTAAAATTTAATAATTATTTCGAAGAAATAGTATTTTTAGATAAATAATTTTTAAAAAAACTGTGTCAAAAATGTTAAAAGTCGTGTTGAAAATTTTATTGAAAATTTGGTGATTTACACTAAAAATTGCTTCATTTATACAAATCGAATTGTCTATTTGATATAAGAAGAATAATCTAAAATCACTTAATGGGAGGCTGAATTTTAATATTTAATTCTTCAACTAATACTCAAAAGAAGTAAAAGTAAAACACCACAACAGAGTTGGAAAAATATCTCTGATATTATTAGCGGTCGTCCACTTGTCCTCATCATAAACCTCATCAGTCTAATCATGATTGCAGAAGAAAGTTAAGATCAATCTCATTTTGACCAACTCGTCCAAAACCGCACGTGCGAGCTGCGTGCCCACGTTTCGAGAAGGCGTTCGCTATTTTTCTTTTTAATTTTTTTTTAAAATTTAAATCCTCTCTTTCTTTATCTCTGTCACTCTCTAGGGGCCGTTTGGTTCATTTGTATTGGGTCCCTCCTTACCACTCTCTAATATCCTCTTTTAACTCCGTCTGTCAATACCGAGCGGGAAACGGCCGCCACGCACGATACCATTGACCAAATACACCACTAACTAGAAAACATAAAAAAAACTCCCCGCTTCTATTCGCCGGAATCTTGCTTATCTGGTCGCCGTTAGTTTTAACGCTATACCTTTCGGTATCATTATCCTTCTCTCTTTGGCTTTAATTAAGGGTATTGGATCTCCCTTCATCACTTTCCCCTGCTAAAAGAAGTTTCTAGAGAGGGACGCAGACACAGGGAGAGTCATTATTAGGGTTTTCGTGGACTTTTGAGGTTTGTTTTTAATGGACGAGAGTGTACTTGACGATATTATACGGCGGCTAGTGGAGGCAAAGAACGGGAGGACGACGAAGCAAGTGCAGCTGACGGAGGCAGAAATCCGGCAGCTTTGTGTAGCATCGAAACAGATCTTTCTCAGTCAGCCTAACCTTCTCGAGCTTGAAGCTCCTATAAAGATTTGTGGTAATTTATATATGACAAACACTACCGCCTCACAGCATGTCTAATATTGTTAAATTTGTGCAATTTTTTTAATTTTTTATTATTTTGAAAAACTTGTTCTTTTGGAAAGTATGTGTTGTTTGATTGATGTCTGTTTGATGCTCGGGCTTTTATTTATACACAAATATATTCTGGAATTTGCTTTGATAAGAAAAGTGTCAACAGTGTGCTTACTGCATGGGTTCAATAAGTAGATAGCAAATAAATTTTGTGAATCGGTTGTTAAATGTATGTCCTAACGTTTATAAGCTGATTGTTGAATTTGCACGATGATGATCAACTTACTTGGCTAAGGAGTTAACATGTAGAAATTGAATGAAAAGCTTTTAAGTTAACACTGATGTGGATGGTAAGTAATATGAATACAACTTCAACTATTGGCTTTTTGTAGCATACTTCGGTGAATATTACATGTACATAATTGATATGAGTTGAAGATCCTTTTTATCCCGCTATCCGATGGTGCGGCTTTGTGAAGGCATCCATAAATTGCTGACCGCTGGTACTTTAGCATCCAAGTAAATGCATAATTTGAGTGGCGGATGTGACTGTTGTTTCATTTTTGTTGCGAGGTTTATGTCTAATTCATATGTAATTGGTGAAACTGACATTTATTTCTTTGTTCCTTTTCTTTCTTTTTTTGCCTCTTGAATTTTGGGAGGAGAAAAGCGTATAGAGAAAAGAAATCAAGGCTTTCTTTTAATCGCTTGGATTAGAGAACTATGCATGTTTATAGCCATTTCCTTTCAAAGGCCCCAGAAAAGCTTTTGAAGATCTTTAGGCACTTTTAAGTAAGCTAGGGGACTTGGAGAACTGCTTAGCTAGTCTTTGAAATTGGATGATATTGTCTTTTCTTCACATAGGCCTACAGGGCTTCTGTTGGAGTTTTTTTTTTTTTTTTTTTTTTTTTTGAGTGTGGACAAGCGCGTGGGATCTTCTTGTTGGCTTGTATGTGTTAGACTTGTCAAGATATCTGGTATGGTACCTTGTTTATCATGGCTGTTTGGTACACATGTCAAAGCATGTGACTTTGAGCTGGGCTTTGGTTAAGGGGGTTCGTGCCCATCCTTTCTAAGCAACATTGTTATATGGTGTTTTAAACCACGTGTTTGGTAATAGATCAATATTTTACTATTTTAAAGAGCTGTACGTTTTTATTGCATTGAGTTGCTGATAACTGCAACGAATTTCCAGCTTCTTATAATTGATTACACATTTGTGTTTTTGGTAATTTGTTAAGTGTCAAATCTGCAAAGCTTATCGATCAGCCCTTTTAGGTATTATTATTGTGATTGCATTGCACTTTGCAAGAACATTAGCTTTAATTGGATTTTGCATTGTTATTACCATCATTCTTCTTCTTCTTCTTCTTCTTCTTCTTCTTCTTCTTCTGTTATGGTGCATTTGTTAATTAGCCTCAAGAGTACTCAATGTAGTACTTTCATGTCATTACTTGTTTTTGAAGGGCTTGTGTATTAAATGAGGAGAAATAAACAATGTTTGCGTAACTTGTTCAATGCATAGATAGAGATGTGTGCATTTCTCTCCATTATTGTATGAAAGGAGAAGGAAATGGATGTTAAAAGTTGTTGGGGGTTTTTTTTTGGCACAACCAGTTTGCTTATTACCTTAAGATTAAAGCTTGATGCATCCTTTCATATTAAAGCTTGAGCCATGAGCCATCTCAGCTATGTATCTAACCTGTAATTGTCGATTGTTAGTTAATAAGATTAATGAGGTAGCTATGAGCTGTTTGTCCATTGCGTTGGCAGGAGATGTTCACGGTCAGTTCTCTGATCTTCTACGGTTGTTCGAATATGGTGGGTACCCACCGGCAGCAAACTATTTATTTTTGGGGGACTATGTTGATCGTGGTAAGCAGAGCATAGAGACAATATGCCTCCTCCTTGCCTACAAGATCAAATACAAGGAGAACTTCTTCCTTCTGAGGGGCAACCATGAATGTGCTTCCATCAACCGTATATATGGGTTTTATGATGAGTGCAAGAGGAGGTTTAATGTTCGCATCTGGAAGACATTTACTGAATGCTTTAATTGTCTGCCTGTTGCTGCTCTTATAGATGAAAAGATCCTATGCATGCATGGTGGATTATCCCCTGACCTGAAAAGTTTGGATCAGATCAGGAATATTGCTCGACCTGTTGATGTGCCGGATCAGGGACTTCTATGTGATTTATTATGGGCTGATCCTGATAAAGATATCGAGGGCTGGGGAGAGAATGACAGGGGGGTGTCATATACCTTTGGGGCTGACAAGGTTGCTGAGTTCCTGGGGAAACATGACCTTGATCTCATTTGTCGAGCCCATCAGGTAATCTTATGTGAATAAGCTTTTCTACTTGGGCATTTGTAGTCATGCTTGTCAAAAGCATGTTGACTGGATCCGATTTTTCATTAATTGGTCACTGAATTTTTCCCGTTTTCTGTTTTTCCTTCTTATATTGTAGTTTATTAAGTTACCTTTTCAATATCATATCAAATATATTAACAAAACTTGTCGAAAGAGAGGTGGATGCAATTGGTCATGTTATCATTAATTTTGCATGCTCATGGTCATTCACATAGCCATGACATGGAGATCAATATGCATATTATCATAGGATGATTATCAATTAATGCCTATTTGTCTTTTCTATTTATGAGCATGACTAATAGGTTGTTGAAGATGGTTATGAGTTTTTTGCAAAGCGGCAGCTGGTAACAATATTCTCCGCCCCAAATTACTGTGGTGAGTTTGATAATGCTGGTGCCATGATGAGTGTGGATGATACTTTGACTTGTTCTTTTCAAATCCTTAAATCCTCCGAGAAGAAAGGAAAAATGGGATTTGGAAACAACATGTTGAGACCTGGAACTCCTCCACATAAGGTATGTAAATCCTTAATTACCCTTTGCCTGATAAATTAACCTTGAATTCTGTTCCAACTTATGGAAAAGTCTTTATCATGGTTAAAATTCTACTGAACTAAACCACTAGCCAATTTTTTATTTATTTTGTTTTTTTAAGAAGATAGAAATCATGATTGAAGTTGAGAGTGAAAACTAGAATTTCTTAGTTTGCTTGTAGAATGTGATCCTATCCCCCAAAAAAGCCTTCTTCCAAAAGGAATAGGCAGCGAGATAGATGACTGAGATCAGGTTTGTTGGCATCTATGGGAATTCACTTCAATTAAATTAGAAGTGGAGATGGGCAAAAAGGAAATTTTCGTCATTTGTCAATGTGGATATCATTTGAAAATGAGTAGTTCAGATAGAATTCAACTTTCGATTGACCTAGACACTTGGAATCCTATGGATGAAGACATGGCATCTCAACATTATAGATTTAAACATTATTGATCTATTCAAATGTTCATGATGTTAGGTTGAAACCTGGGAACTTTTATTTATATGATAATTGAGGCTTTAGGAAGTTCCATTAGACTGAATTTTGATATTGTGGTATAGGTAGTCCATCGATTTTGGGTCAAAATTAAGAATTTATTTTTGGACCTTTCATTTTAAAACAAGATTGGTCATTTCTTGATCTTCATTTAGTGTTTGATTGAGAATACTGGTGCTGGATGGCTAACTGATAGGCTTGAAACTTTTTCTGGCAAAATATGATTGTTTTTCTCACCATGAAGCTGAATGAATTATGACAATACATTTCTCAATTTCAGGGGAAGGGTTGATCGATTTATACTAGCTTTTAAAGATCTGAAGTGGCATATCAAATGGAATCAATCCATCCTGTGTCTTGTGTAAGGTTTCTACAACAGAATTACTTTGCTGCTTGGCAAGGTCCCAGGACTATCAATACTGCATGTTTTGGCATGAAAAGGTGAAATGTGAAGACATAATGTTTGTGACCACTGTCATAGTAGGTGGGGCAACCATTGTCAGTGAAATGGGTAGTTATTTAAATTATGTAAAATGGGAAACTTCTGACTTTATGCTGAATTGCAATTGGCTAGGTGAACACTTTTCAACTCATGGCATTAGTTCATTTTCTGATTGCCCTCTTTAAAAATGAAAGGTAGTATCCTTTTTTTAGCTAATAATCATTACCTGAAAATATTTGCTGCGTGGTAATTACTGCCTTACATACGCACAACGTGGGTAAAGGTAATTTTCTGACTCCTTTTCTATTCAGTGAAAGATGGTACAAGTCTCAGAAATGAAATACATAGGCATGAATCTCTGTTAATTTTAATATTTTTTTTAAAATTTATATCAAAAACACTTATCCAAATAACACATGATATGCTACTTATCGTAAGCTAGTTTTGTATAAAAACTTAAACGGTAGATGTTTTAGATTCTAAATCATCATCATCTACTAATTGGATTCTCTGTCTCAAATATTGAATCTTATGGTAACAATCATTAATAATATAGAACTATAGTGTTGTTTTCACAATGAAGAAAGCACCACAAGTCAAGTTGATAGTTGTTGACTTTTTGTCTGTTCTTGTAGTCGGGCTTTTTTCGTTGTATTTGTATTTTCCGTTGGACTTAATTCTCATGGTTGCAGAAAGAAATCTTGTCATTTGCGACCCGATAAGTGAAATATGTTGTTGTTGTTGGGCCTTTTGCTTAATTAATTTTCTGACATGTTTTGACCCTGAAATAGAGTGATAATAGAAATGCACGTTTGAATGTAAAGAAATTATTCGAAATTTATTTTAAAATTTATTTGTTAATTGACTGCTGTAGTTTCTGCCCTTAATGGGCTTTGTAATTTTGTATTATATAATCTACCCCCTTTGTATCATAATTTGAAAAGGTTAGCATTGTTAAAAAAAAAAAAATGATTGCAAACAAATAGCGATGTTAACATGATGGTTTTTGAAGAAGGTACGTTTAATTTTGTGATTACTAACATATTTAAGAGTTTTTTTTCATTATTTATTGTTTTGATTATTAATTATTGAAAGAAATAAATCAAATCAAGTTACAGTAAATATTTATATATATATATTATATACATATGAAAGCAGAAACAAAATGAAAGTTGTCTTTGTTCAGCATTCTATTTTTCTTTTTTTAGAAAATTTAGAGTTTTTATTTTTTTATTTATTGTGCTTTGCATGGCTAACATAATTGTTTTTTTTTTTTAATTTAATATTTTAATATATAGCATTGATAATTGATAACTTTTAAAATTTAATTTAATCCAACTAAAATCTTATTTTTTAAAACATAATTTAATTCACTAAAATACTATATATATAATTTGATTGTACTTTTAGTATAATCGAAACTAATAAGCTATATTAATGAAACGAGAGTTGTTTTAAAGAAGCCAAAGGAGTAAATGGTTGTACGAGTATATCAAATACAATATTCCGCTTTTATTTTAGATTTATATTTTGTCATGTGATTGTATAGTTGTGGAACTAATTATAGATGAGTTTTATATTTTCTACTTGCTTTTTGACTTTGTTATTGTTGCATGTCTATTATTAATTGTTAATTTTTGACAGTTAAATAATAAAAATTATTTGCATTTTTTTATGAATTTATCTCTACTCAAACTCTAGTATAGTTATAATGATATGACTCTAACACATTCTATTAATTAAATCCTAATCAATACTCTCACATCAAATTTAATTTAAAATATAATGGAAACAAATTAATTTAATTTGGATTTTTATTAAAAATGTTAACAAAAAAATATTATTAAAATGTTTAATAGTTTAATTGATGTTTTTATTTATTTATAGTGTATTAATTTATTTTTAATAATATTAAATCTCCAGCATCATGTGAGCAGTAAAGAATTATTAATTAAAGTAACGAGACAATACATAAATAAATACATAAATAAAACTATCAATTTTTATAATTAAAATTTATATAAAAATATTTCAAGAATTCTTCTTTTATTGTATATAATTTTTAAAAATTCAAAAATCAATTATATTTTTTGAGATTTCAAATACACTTAATTATAAAATATTTGATAATAATAATTATTCAACTAAAATATAAAAATTTAGATGTTGACTCCTTTCATCTTTCTGTTTTTTTTTTAATTTAGTATTTTATTTTATTTTTCTATAATTTGATTGTATCTTGAATATATTTTTAAAATTTTTTTACAATTGTTTTAACTTTATAAATTATTATAAGTTTGAAAATTTTTAATTATTTTATTTTATTAATATTTTTATGTTAATTTAAGTATTACGCGAAACGACTAGTTAAAAATAAAACTCAACTTAAACATTAAATTTGGGAGTAATATTCGTTTTATCCAAAATTCAAATTTTGTAATTTACTCTCTAAACATGCATCAAAAGAATAAAAAACACAATTTTTCATAAAAAAAATAATTTTCATATTTTTACTATATAAAATTATTAATAAATTCTAAAATCGAGAAAGAAAAATTATTTAAAAATATACAATAATTAATTACGTTGTCTTGTCTTTGAGCTAAAAGATAATTAAACAAACTATTTGATTTAAAAAGAATATTTGATTATACAGAAAATTGGTTTGAAAAAATAATTATCATTTTTTAATTATTTCTTAATAATATTTGATCCAAATTAAATATTTAATTTTTTAGTAAATTGTCTTTTTGCTTTTTTTATAGAAGCTGATTTTTGGCAATTGAATGTTGCTCCTAAATTCAGGATTAATTTAGCCTTTTCATGTATGCCCGACAAAACCACTCCTTTCACAAATCAACAACAGAACCTAAGAAGCATTCTCATAATTAAATTCAACACCGAACCGTTTTACCTTACCAAATTTCAGAGCATGATATAGAGCACCATACGTTTTTAGGAAGTTATAGCGTCCAGCGGTTACAGACTGAAGAGTCTGACACAGAGAAAGCAGAGTGAAATGACGGGAACGGTGATGCCACCATCGGCGAGGGCGGGGTTAGGACTGACGGTGGGAGCGGGACAGAAGATGTCGGCGTCGTTTGCGAACTCCTTCAGAGTAGCCGCTGTAGCCGACCGATTAGCAGTTCACATTCAATCTGGCAGCGGTAGTAACGCCACCGAGTTTTTTGGTCTATGCCTCTCACTCGCTAGGTATTTGCATAACATCTACAATATATGCTTAAGCAAATGATGAGATTAGTTTCTACTTGCTTTTTTCTTTTTTTCTTTTCATATATCAGTCGCTTCATAAATGTTTGATTTTGGTTTATTTTTAGCTTCTTTAGCATCTTAGGTTTTGCATAATTGTAATTATTTACTTTGAAAAATACAGAGGCATTGATTATGCAGTTGCAAACAACGAGGTTCCAGCCAAAGCTAAAGATTTACCTTCATTATTGAAACAGGTGACTTGTGCGATAGTATGTTTATTTTCATTTTTAGCAATTTTGATGCCTCTTGTGGTTGCATACTAGCTTTATCCAACACTTCTGCAGGATTGGCATTTGGCATTAGCAAGGTGGTTAGGTGTTTAGTTTTACTTAGAAGTTAGAAGTAAACCAATTGTTTCTTATTTTTATCCATTTGGAAATTTATGTTCTAGAACAAGTTGTCATGCTTATTTTTAATATTTTCTCTCTTGTATAGATCTGCCATCGGAAAAATGATCTTTTCTTACAAGCGGCTATCATGGTTCTTATGATTTCTGTCAAGGTAAAAGCAATGGTATTAGTTGTGTTGGTTATGGTCTCCTAAATTCTCAGTTCACGTTTCAATTTGCATGCCTCTTGGTTTAGGGCCTAGAGATGAACTTCTATTTTGTGCCATTTTCTTTGTTAAGAATTTTGCATTGCATAAGTATTAGTGCTTAGTACTTGAGTAGTATTGGGTTACAGGGTGCAAACTTCTGTTGCTTGCAATATGCTGGAGCTTGCCATCACAATGAAGTTTGAGTTATCGGAATTCTTCATGTTTCTTTAAATTTCCCTTCTAAGTGCCCTATTAACTTGGGTCATATACAATCAATAGCTTTTTAAATTTCCCTTCTAAGTGCCCAACTAACTTGGGTCATATACAATCAATAGCTTGTATTCTTTATGTTGGGTGTCCAGCCTGATAGTACAATATGCTATGAGAATCATTTATCTGAAAATTTTAAAAGTTGTATGCTCTTTTTTTTTTATTTTTTATTTTATTCTTTTTGGTTAATCTTAATAAATTCCCTTTTGACACGATTCATTTCCTTAGATCTTTATATTTTATTTATCTATTTTCTAACTTCCCATGTCTTTCCTTTTTCTTTTTGGGGATTGAAATGTCTATTCTTTAGACAAATTCATTTGAACAAATAATTCTTATATTTGATGTTTGACCGTTTTGAGGTTTTTTTTTTTTTTTTTTTTTTGACATCTTGTAGCCATACATTATTAATACACTATAGTTCATTTTAATTTCTTTCATGTTAAACTTTATTGTTACCTTTGTTTTTCATGATAGAGTGCTTGTCACAATGGATGGTTTTCAGATAACGAATCTCGAGAACTTTATACTCTTGCTAATGAGGTTTGCTATGGATTTTCATCCTTTCCTTGAGTGTGTGTACTTCATAGATTTTGATCATATGGATAGTAGATGTTAGATTATTCCTTTGTTTTTTTCATAGATTGGAAACAGCTTTTGCAATCCCGGAGACATTAGTACTGTACCAAGCGATTCTCATTTCATTATCACAAAAATTATGTCCAGGTAAGAGCTTTATTGGCACTTATATTTTATGCTCTATGCTAATTATATGCTATGCTGTTCCCATTTTGTTTTTGTGGTGTGAAAACCTGCAAGAGCTCAGATCATTAGTGAGTAATAAAGAGTAAATAGAGTATCGTTCCCGTGAGTTTAGTTTTGAAATTGAATTATTGTGATTTTAATTATTCAGATGATGATTAATGATTGTAAACTTGATAAAATCTAATTGCTAAATTAAATTAAAAATAATCAAAAACTAGTATCAGTGGATATTAAGCTATAGGTAGGTTTTCACTACGTCAACTTACTATGATTATCAATAAAATCTATGTTAACGAAGATGATTATGGTTTTGAAAGTAAGATATTTAAGGTAGCTAATGCTCTCTGTCAAGATACAAAAGCATATTCTAGTTAAAGTTTACATTTACTTTTGCGGTATTTAAGTTAATTAGAACTTATTAAGTTTCTTGAAATCTCAATAAAATTCTCAAACTAATTTTGCTTATATATAAGCAAAAGTTTCCTAGTTCAATTACTTATCTTTTCCAATTATGAATTGCACCTTTCAGTCCTTCGCTTGAAATCTTTAAACCAAAGGAGTCCAACATAATGCAAGCATGAAATTTAATAACAATTGAATCAAAACACATGCACTATCATTAATCAAGATAAAGATCAAATAATAATCATAGTAATATCAACGAGTTACAACCTAACATAGAAAAGAGAAAACTACTCAATCATGTTTTCCAAGTAAAGCATAAGAGTTTAAAGAAACGAATCAAATCATGAATTCAATTGAAGAGGATAATATTCAATAGTTAAAGGAGAAGAAACTGAGAGATTTCTCTTCCAAGTCTTTCAGATATCTTCTAGCTTGAGTTATGATCCCCTCAATCTCCTTCAAGAAAACTTTCAATTTTTTAATCTCCTTCAAAATCTACTTTAGGTACCAAGGTTTTGACTTGAGATGCTGTAAATCTCTCCTTGCCTTTATCTTTCTACAGATTCTATCCCCGGATGAAAATGGGGCAGATACTCGCATCTCTTGAAGTTAAGGTAGTTTCTTCTTTAGCTTTAAACATTTTCTGCCTATTAAGGGAAATGTACTGATCTATCTTTGTCCTCTTGTAGTCTGGTTATGGAGCATACATGATTGACTTTCACATTTCAAAGAATACATCACACTCTCCAGACGAAAAAATAGTAAGCAGTAGCTTCATTTCAATTTTTAATTCAAGGATAGTTTGGGAGGCAATGTTTCATGTAAAACCTCTTCATCTCTATCTTTTAGTCTGATCAACTGTATGGTGCTCTATATGTGCATTATTATGATCTTTTACATCTATGATTGTGGCACCAGATGAATTCTTTTTTATTTCGATGTGGTTGTCCATAGGTTCTGTTTAACAAGTTTTAGCTAATTCTTTCTTGGTTGCTATAACGGCGTGTAATTTTCTTGTTCATAACAATATATGGTCTGTTTTCTGCTGGCCTCATTTTATTAACTGAGATGAATTAGTTAATTCAAGTAGCGTGGACCATTTGATTTTGTATTATAGCCACCATGCAAATTATAGTAAATATTGGAGTATCAAAAGCATTGCCATATTATAGAAAATCCTAAAGTAATGTACATTTTATAATTAAGCAAAGTAATAGAATTTTTAGTCCTTGGTTTTAAGTTTGCGTACATTTTTTTTTTTTTTTGGCTCGGGTACATCGGATGATAGACTATTGGTACTTGATCTATATTTCACTCTTCCTTTTGCTTTGCCTTCTCTTTGTGGCCTACAGAGGTTATTTGTGGCACAGAGAGATAATGTTGAGACATCAGCATGTATTATAAGTCCACAACAAGTGAAGTATGAACCTTCTCTCTCCTCCACTTTCTTCTTTGGTAGTTTTGTTATTATAATACATTTTGATAACCTTTTTCTATTTTCCTTTATAGCTTTCTGTTAAATGGAAAGGGAGTAGAGAAAAGAAATAATGTTTCACTGGTTAGTATAATCACGCTTTCCTCTTTGAACTAGTTAATGCAAAGCCTGATTTAACAATTTATATTTTTGTTAGGACCCAGGACCACAGATGCCGACTAATGTGACTGCAATGCTTAAATATGGAACAAATCTTCTTCAAGCTGTTGGTCAGTTTAATGGTATGTTTGAATTCAAGTCCTCTTTCCTCTTTGCAAGGATTTATTTTGATCCTTGGCTGAAACTTTCTTATTATTATTTTCAAGGTAATTATATCATAGCCGTTGGTTTTATGAGCGAGGTACCATTACCTGGGACTTCTGTGTTACCGGATTATGTTCAGTCTGATGCTGCAGTAGCAGATCCAGGTATGCATATAGGGAAAATAATAAATGTTTGATGTTAGCTCTGTCCCTTGTTTTTATTATTTCACAGTTTATGCTGCTTATAAGCTCCTTCTGCAATTCTTCTTCTCTCTGTTTTTAGATTCTGATATAATCGAGGGGCCATCACGTGTATCACTTAATTGTCCCATAAGGTATTGCATGGCACTAGTATACTAAAATTATATTATTATGATCACTCTCTGGCTTTTTGCCTTTTAATCTTTTGTCTTTTATGAATGAAAGATGCATGTTCAATTTGCTTCTTCTCTTTGGTGGGAGAAGGGAATAAAAGGTAAAAAAAAGGAAAAGCAGCATAGAAGTTTTTGATATTATGCAAAGGATTGAGGAACATGATACTTTCAGTTGTAGGATCTTTCTTGCTGCTAATCAACTTTTAAGGGAAAGGTGTAGCATGTGATTCTGCTTTCTAAATTAATGCTTCGCCCGTCCCAAAATTGTAGTCTCATTTCTATTTCACACAGCTGTTTAAGAAAAAAAGTAGTTAAGTTAGTTTTACTATAATTTCTTTCATATCCTTCCATATATACCCTAATTAATTCACAAACTTGATTCAACCAAATGAAATATGGTAGAAATATTATCATATAGAAAAAACATCTAATTTAATAGAAATACATTTACCGTGAATGAGGGAATCAATTTTTTTTTTTTTGATATATTCAATATTTAAACTTTATTTATTTCATTAATCTTCCTTAATTAGTTATGATAAAATTGAATTAACAATTTTATAAAAAATGCTTCTTATTAGTAAAAGTATAGAGTAATTAATTGAGGTGCACACTTGGAAATACATGTAATGTCTAAAACCCAAAATAACAAAGTGGACTACTATTTTGGGATGCCCAAAAAGGAAAGTGGGACTGCAATTTTGGGATGGAGGGACTAAAATACAGGCTTGCATTTTCTTTTTAAATATATAGAATACAAAAGAATATTCTTGATGTAATCTATTTGTAATGCTTCTATTTGTTCTTTTCTGAACCAATGCATTTCCCGTTGATTAACTGGCTATCCATCTCGAACAGTTATTCACGTATCAGAACACCTATAAAAGGACATTCATGCAAGCATCTTCAGGTTAGTGCTGCTTGTGATATCAACAACTGGATGATGTTAAGAAATTTTTTGGGATCATAGTCATATTTATTCATTTCTGTTGTATTACTTGTGCAGTATAAAGAGATAATAAATTTTTAGTGCCTAAATTTTTTGAGATTTTGAATGCCTTTTTTGGGTACAGTTGACTGCCTAAACACCGAAGATAGTTTGCAATCACGTGCTATTGCACATCTTTGAATTATAGGAGGTGTTGTTACATAATGAAGTATACAATATTTATAACTATAATGTTGTGAATGATATTAGGGGTGGGCATTAGTTGGTTCAGTAAAAAAAACTAAACTGAATTGGGGTTTAATCTTTTGTTTTCTGACCCTATCATCCTCTTTCGTCGATGTATAAGCTCATCTCTCTGATTCCTGTTTCCTTTAGTGTTTTGATTTTAGTAACTTCATTGAGATAAATTCAAGAAGGCCCTCTTGGCGCTGCCCACATTGTAATCAGCATGTATGCTACAGTGATATTCGTGTCGATCAGAACATGGTTAAGGCAAGCAGTTGCTGAGTTGGATTTGCTGTGTTGTTGTACTCTATTTTGTTGGGACTTCTTTCTTCTTATACTTGTGTTTGTTGCTAGGTTCTGAAAGAAGTGGGAGAGAATGTTGTTAATGTGATCATCTCTGTTGATGGATCATGGAAGGCTGTCATGGAAAGTGATGAAAATATGGATCATTCATGCAAAGAGCCTGTTAATTGCCAGAAAGAAACACCTGAACAGCAAGAACCTGCTACTTCCTTAATTCCCTCTGTTTTGGACCTCACAGAGGATGATGATAGGATGGATGCTATGAGCACAAGTGATGTTGAAGACAGGAAGCCTTTTCAGTCTAGTTTTCAATCTCAAAGTGTTGCCACTAATTTAACCATGCCATCACATGATACAAATGTGTTTGACCAGAATGCTTCTGATCAACTGATGGATGAGTTATTGTCTGGTTACTTAAATGATGGGTCTGGGGCCTCCATTGCTGGATTGTGTACGCAAACAGTTAATGGCATCCCTGAGTCATCTCCTGGAAATGCTATGACTTCCTCTGTGTCAAGTGATGCCATTTCTCCTGTTCTTAACTGTAATTTTGGGGGTCATGGAAATAATAGTCTTACTTCTTTAACACAGACTCAATTTTCTGCTTCTGGTGATTTACACCAACTTGTCAACGCAGCTGTAAACAATGAGTATGGGAGATTCACAAATATACCCAGACATGTAAACAGAACTTCTATAGCAGTTCAGGCCCTCGCAGTTGCATCTCAAATATCAGCTCAACAACAAAGATCAAGAACCAATTTGAATGGTGAAAATCCCAATGGTGCCCCCCAGACTTCTCAGCCTACCCTGCCAGCGGCAAATGGTTTTAATACTGCTTCCATATCCCATACAAATGCTCATCAAGGTTTGAACAGGGTTGCATCCCCAATTCCGCATTACCCAACAGGACAGGTTTATTTCCTTTCCTCCTCTATTTTGTCGTATATCATTTATGCTTGCTGTTGCCATTTTCTGGGACTTCAGGAGCATGATTCAACTTGATTAGATTTCCCATGGCCTAAATTCAGTTGACAATTGGAATTTGGTCTTTAGATTATCTACTTGATTTCGTCTTGTTCACCTATATGCTTTCCTCTCGTCTGCTTGTTGAGCCATACTGTTTTCACCCTTGTATATTTTAGTATCTTCATTTTCTTTTTTTTCTCTCAGAATCGTCAAGATCGACCATATGTTTCGGGACAATCATTCCAACAAGTTAATCCACTTCAACTCCTCAGAGCGCCTAGGTTTAGGAATGAATCTCAGAATTTACATCAGCTGCAAGCTCTTCAGATGCCACAATCCAGGAGTCAATCTCCAACTGTAGTTCGATTATCTTCCCCTCTCCCACGGGTTCAAACCCCGCAAGGGGCTGCACAAGTTGGGGCTGGCATCCAACAAACTAGGTTTGGAGGTGTTGCTCCACGACCAGTCCAGATGCCTAGACAGCCACCATCCGTGCCAGTTCTAATGCAAACATCCAGGGTGAACTTGAACTCAAATACTGACAGGACTTGGGCACCACCAGCAGTGCAGAGGGGAAATGTTGGTGCAGCAGGACAAGTGAATACTGGTGCTGATGGTGTTGAGCAGAATTGGCAACCAACAGGACGAATGCGTGGACGCCTATCTGGTCAGGCTGCTGCAGCTTATAGAGACTTGATAATTCAACCTACCCAAACAACTCAAGCTCCACAACCACCAGTGACCTCTACCCAAAGAACTCAAGCTCCACAACCACCAGTGATTTCAACCCCTCCTAGCATTTCATCCCAGCTGCAGCATAACCTTTCACCCCAGCTGCAGGCATTTCTAGCTAATGGCAGAAATTTCTACGTTCCTCAAAATAATCCAGCAACTCAACCTGCAAGTATGAATGGAAGTTCTGGTTCTCTGCCGTGAGTTGTGATAGGTATAATATTATACTGAGATTACTATCCAGGCAGATGGAGGCTGCTAGACGGCTGTATATATTTATGTAAGCAAGAAGAATAGCCAGTTTTGGATCACTTGGTCACTTGCAAGTTTTGTGTAGAGATCTGAGGTCACTTTGTAAATAGGCAGTTTCCTGTGGGAGTTATTGACTTGTAGGATCAGGTCGGGTTCTTAGTTTAATGCTCTCTCTTCCCAAGTGACGTTTTGTTGGTCAGTGGGGCAGACAAATGCATTTAGTTTATTTATAGAAATCATAAAGATTTTGATATTTGCTCATATGCACTCAACCTTAGACTGTTTAACCTTTGCCCAATTCCATTAAATACGATAAGATCGAACCCTCCTCCTAGGTTTTGCTTCCGGGGTGGGCCAAGCGTTTCTACAATCAAATTGTTGCACTTTCAGTTATTAATTTCTGTCTTCACGTCCAATGGGTAAGCAATGCGCTTTATAATTCTCTGTTTACTGTTAAGTTTTCTTGTAAGATGAACTAGTACCTGTTCTCGATTGTCCATAAACATTTTTCTTTCGTTAATGACTTAAATGTAAAAAGATATAGCAACCGTAAATGCAACGCACTTGTCCCACAGCAAAAAATAAATAATCTCAATTACATTGTTAATTAACTTCGTTTGATTTACAGCAGCATAGAAAATAAACCTAGACCCTGTCGGAGAAAAAGAAAACAAAAGATAAAAGAACAAAATATTCAGACATTGCTGTCTTGGTATAATCCGTTGGTGCAGTCCAGCATCAATTTAATACTCCCACTTCTTCACCTCCATACCCTCTGGAGGGCTGCCTTCTATCTTCTTTGAACCCACGTCTTTCCAGTCAGTTGATAGCACTGTCCCATTTGATTCGACCTGTACAATTGCACCAATTTAGTTAATATGTCAATTATACAATGGCACATAAAGGTTCCAAATGACAGACTCAAAATTTCTCCCATTGCTAAGGAAATTGGTATTTTTAAGTTTCTGTTAATCTCCACATACAGAAACCCCTTTGAGAGAAAACAAAAAAGAAAAAATCCTTTGATTAAAGAAAAAAAAAATTATATGTTTGGCATCTTACAAAAGACTTGGTCATAGCCCTCCTCATATCTTCATCTGCATTTTGGTAAATGTCCCTAAATAGCTTGTTCAAAGCAGCATCGCCATCTAGCTTCTCATCTTTTTCCTGAAATCCAGATCATTATATTGTTAAATTTGAGTTCTCATCAAGTAGAAATACCAATTCAAGAGCACTATTATTTGACATACCTCCTTCTTTACTTGGGCTTCCAACTTATCCCAGTCTTTTGCTCTAGTTTTTGAAGATGGGTAAGAAGGCCTCTGAGATCCAACTGTAAGTTCATCAATGAAAAGCAAAATGATTTAAAGTGTAAGTATCAAGCATCCCTTTATATTCTGCTGCAAACACAAGATAAATTTTAAATTGGTGAGCTGCTATGTCACCATATAAAAGAAGGATTCATGTAGTCAATTTCAATTAGATTCAAATTTAGATTGAGTTTCCATCCAACTATGAAGTTAAACCTAGCTTGTCTTTGCTGGAAACTACTCCCAATCACTGCAGCTAAATTGACAAACCATACACTAATATATGAATCCAAGAAGACCAGCCAATGTCAGTTTTTGACCTACCTGATGGCACAATTATTTTTTGAGGAACTGAGATGTCCTTGCTATATTCAAGAGATGTCCAGTTAATAACTTCTTCTTTTGCAAGACAGATTTCAATCTTGGTTGACAACACTTGATATCTGCTCTTATCAGGTACTATCTGTTTCACAAAAGCCGAGGCAAGATACAACAGTAAAATCAAATATGTTAATGTCAAAAAATGAAAAAAATTTAGTAAAAGAAAAATATGAAGTCATCCTGTCCAAGATTAATAAGATAAAAGGAAAAGGATAGTTGCTTATGAGGAGACCATTACAGATAATTGAGTGAAGAAACCATGTAATATTCAAGTTAAACAGATAATGACATTTAAATTTAAGTGAAGTCCACAGAAAAAGAACTACACATATGTGGGGTCCAACACCTCCCCCCCACCAAAAAAAAAAGAACCGAAAGAATATACACACTCTCACACACACACAAAAGAAGTTACGAACATACTTTTGCAAACAATCGAGGTTGAAAATGATAGGCACCTTCGCCAGGAACATCAATGGTAACACTAAGCTGCAAAGTGAAATTATACACAACTTATCAGCAACTTTGGTGAATACAGGTCAGAATTTCTAGATGGATAATAAAAGCAGCAGCATCAAACGTGTTTGATAAAAAATTGCCCTCCCAGATGAATATACGCACAATTTGTTCACCGAAATCAACAGTGACATTCTTTGCTGGTATGCCCTTTGCAAAGATTGTTAGTACCACTTCATCTGGCTTCTGGTAGTATTCGTGTCTGTTCAATTGCCAAATGTCAAAATCATACAACTGAAAAAGTATATGTAACAGAGAAGAGAGAAGATAGAAGGGGAAAGAGAGAGAGAGAGAGTTTTTTTTTTTTTTTTTGTGGGGGGGGGGCAGCGCACAAGAAAGAAAGAACAGTGAATAAATGGAAAGATCACCTGGCAGTCTAAAGTTTATGTCTAGCGTGCTGGTAACAAAAATATCAACTAACTCAGAGAAAATAAGGTAATACAATTGATAGCATTCAAAGTAGGGAGACAACTTTTTCAGGTCAAACCATACACCCAAGAGGGCGCTATGGTATCCACCTATGAGCATTTTTTTTTATTTCGGTTGATAAAAAGTAATACCTGCCAAAGTTCAATTGCCTTCTATTTTTGTTTTTGTCTATTTTCAACTTAGGTTTCGAAGTAACAGTAAGGAAGAAAAGATAATCTGCAGTTTTCAAAATATCCTACTTAGGTTCCATCCTCCTTACACTTTATAAATAGATGCAGCTTATTAATATACATATACAGATAGAACTGATGAACGAAAAAGGCAATATAGTTTATTATTGACACCAACAAAATCAAAGAAAACTTTACAAAGAAAAGAATGAAGCAAGTAAAAGGAAAAACAAATAACCCATAAGACCTGTATTTTGGCTTTGCTGAAGAGATTGCATCTTTGTGATGGGAACCAATGGATAGAGGTGCAGCACTTGGTGTAACATTTGGCGTCAAGGACTTAATTGACTTACTTAGATCATCAGCCTCCTCTGAAAAGAAATTAGCACCCATCAAAGTACTGTGATAACTGAATTAGAAAAAGAAGTTAGAGCACAGAACAACCGCAAACGAAATTAGTAAAGATTCTTCTTTGCTTACTCTGTAATAACCAATATGAATAAGACAATTTACGTTATCCTCAAAATCGGGTTTCTATATACCCATCGAAAGTCACTTTTCTTTTTCAATAGAAGCTCATGTAAATACCTGCAATGCGCTCTTCACATTCTTTGATCAACTTGGTAAATCTAGAATCAACTTGAGCTAAAGATGCACCTATTTCAAGGGCTGTCTTGGCTGTATGATATTCTTCAAGCTTAATACAGGCAGCACTGCAAGACATTAAACTCTATGAATCAATCATTGAAGTCATTCTCATGACTTGAGCATTATCGTGACAAAACAAACAACAATTTATTTCACATGACCACACGTGTTGAAGCTAAGGAAAAAGGGTAGCACATGAACAAAAAGGATTATGTATGAATAAATAAATAATTAATTAAGACCTAGCTAGAAAGAAATGTATTAATCAGAACATACACTGTCGTATAGAATTAGTAATTACATACCCTTTACGCAAATATGCCTTGGCAATCTTAGGATTGAGCTCTATTGCCTTGTTTGCATCAGCAACCGCCTCTGCTCAAATCATACACAAAAAGACCATTACTTTCGCTAAAACTTTAACCAAATTATGCAATAAGTGAAACTCACAAATGAATACGAACACTCCCAACAAACCATCATTGTTAAACCTCAAAACAAATAAAAACTCAAAATTGACAAAATACCAGTGAAGCTGTCGAGTTTAATGTTGACTTGTGCTCGGTCGGCAAAATAATCGGGGTTGGTTGGGTCCAAGTCGATGGCTTTAGAGTATAAATCAAGGGCTAGTTTGAAATCATCGTCTATTATTGCTTCTTTAGCCTTCTCGGCCAACTCAGTCGCCATTGTTAGAGAAAATCGAGAGAATCGAACGTGATTTGAGTCTATCTATAGTGAAATACAGAGATTGGAGGAAAAATAATTAGACAAAGGATTTAACACAGGACTTCTGGAAACTTCAGTGAAAGAGAGGAGTTGAAATTAGAAGTCTATCCTGTCCAGTATAGGAGTAATAATGGGCCCGTATTACATTTTCCTCGGCCCAACAGTAATGCTCTCTATAATTTATAAGATAAACGACAGACGACAGAGTACAAAGTATAAGTAAATATGAAAAGAATAATATGTTTAGTTATTACTTTTAATAAATTTTTTATTTTATCAATTGTAACTATTTTCTAAAAAAAATTAGTTTACAAGAATAAATGTAGTGTATTTTAATTTATTAAAAATATATTATAAAAATTATTATTTGATATAAAATAAGAAATAAAACTCACTAGAAATATATATAATATAAAATTATAATATAACACATTTTATTAATAAACCATATTACACAAGGAATGTAATTTATTAATTATTATAATAGTTAAAATTAAATTTTATATTTTATTAATATAGATAGTTTATAATATTATATTATAAACCAAAAAAAAATTAATTAATTATATTTAAATTATTATAAAAAAATTTAATTCGAGTGATATTTAATTTTATTTTCATGAAAAAATATGGCTATCAAATATAATATTTATTATTATAGATATGTTAATTCTTTAATAGGTTATTTAGTTATTGATTTTTTTATTATATATATGTTATTTCCTTAAAAAATTATTTAGTTATAAAATTTTTTATTTTATTATTTTTTAAAATGGTTTTTCTATTTTATAAATGTCTTTAAATTTTAATAATATAAATGGTTCATAATATTATAATTTATAATAAAAATAATAAAGTATTAATCTATGTAAATTAAATATATTTGCTTGGAACGAGTATAAAGAAGGTGGGGAAATTTGGTTTCATTTAATAGGCTCTGACTTTGAAACTATAAACCTTGTTAATTTTTTACATTTTTCAAATTACATCAAACTACTTTTTAAAACCATGATTTTAATTGATTCCGATGATTTGGAGTATTAATTAATTTGGCTAAACAGTGAGTTAGTATAAACCGCCACATCTGATAATTTCCCTCTCGCATGGCGAAACTCGAGCACTGACTCGCTAACGCAACTCGGCTAACTGAACCATGAAGTGCCGATCGGTGGCGTGCATTTGGTCGGCTACTCCACCGGTTCACAGAGTCACCGCCACCACCGCACTAAACCGGCCCCCGACTTTGTACACCGGTGGATCAGATGGCTCCATTCTCTGGTGGAATATCTCTAATTCGGTAACTAACTCAGCTCAGCTTGTTTAGTAGTTTCAGCACAAACTCTCTATCTGTTCATTAGTCAGTCTTTCCGTTTTGGTTTTATTGTAATATAAAGAGTATTTCTCTGTTTGTTCAAGCAGAAATAGAAATTTAGTTGAATGTTAACTAGTTGCTGCCGAGTATTGACCTTTTTTGCCTTAAAAATGAAAAAAGTAATCAGGTTCATTTTGCTAATTTAAAAAAGCTATTTTTCTTTTTTGATTGTTTTTATGTTTAGTGTGATAAAATGTTAGTAATCATCTCTTTAAGCTACAGTTTCATCGCAATAATCAGTCTTTTTGATTCGTTTTATGCATATAATGATTAAATAAGTGAAAATAAATGTATCAGTAGTACTACTAATTGAAGTTTTATTTTCCTTCTCATGTTGATTGTGGATAATGTGTTAATTTATTCATTGGCAACATTACAGGTGCATTCCTTGGAAATCTAGTTTGTCTTAATTTTTGTTTCTCTGCACGTGTGATGTGTTTGCTGTTGTTCCATGTACATTTATATTGTTAGTTTGTTTCAAAATGAAGTTGAATAGCCAGATATTTGAATTTTAATCAACATGCCAGTTTATCAAGGTTCTTTATGTGACAGGAGATTAAACCAGTTGCTATGCTGTGTGGTCATGCTGCACCAATAGCTGATCTCAGCATCTGTTATCCAGTGGTTGTTTCAGAAGATGATAGAGAAATAGATCATTCAAGTAATGCTGGTGCAAGCTCAATTCCTGATACTCGTGGTGCCTTGATAAGCGCATGCACAGATGGTGTATTATGTGTTTGGAGTAGAGGCAGTGGACATTGCAGACATAGAAGAAAATTGCCCCCTTGGGTTGGTAGTCCATCCATCATTCGTGCATTACCCACAGGCTCTCGATATGTATGTATAGGCTGTTGTTTCAGTGACAATATCCATTTTTCTGATCATCATTCTATTGATTCTCTTGAAGGGAGTGAGGTTTCTGCAGATAAATGGCCCCAGCATAGAAAATCACCAAAATGCACTGTAGTAATTGTTGATACTTACAGTCTTGCTATTGTGCAAACCATTTTTCATGGGAATTTATCAATTGGGCCATTGAGATTTATGGATGTGGTTTTGTCGGGTGAGGAAGGGGAAAAACATTCTGTTCTTATGGCTGATTCATATGGAAGGGTACAGTTAGCTTCAATACTGAAGGATTCCAATCTAGATGGTGAGGGTGGGAGTGACATACAAAAAAATTGTCGGTTGGAAGCTTGGGGAGATGGGGTGAATGATGGAGGACAGGTTGTTTCAATTGCAAGCCGTGGGAACCTTTTTGCTTTTGTTTTGAAAAATTGCTGCATATTTAGGCTATTGAACAGTGACACTACAATTGGAGAGATTTCTTGTCTGGACAATGTCCTCTCAGTCGAAGGCAATTCTACTGAATCAGGTGTACTTGGGGGGATGTTTCTTGAAAATGTTGATGCCGTTAAATTGCAGAAATCCCAGGAAGCCCATGAAAATTTTTGTGAAAACTTTGTTGTGTGGAACAATACAGGTTCAGCAATTGTGTATACAGTGTCATATTTGAATGATGTGTTTAATTGTGAGCTTCTTTTTGAGATTCCTCCTGCTTCTCATCCTAATGATATTGGACTTTCCATTTCTTTCATCCAGTCTAACAACTATCTTCTCCGAATTGAATCAGTTTGCTTTGACCTTAAAGATCCTTTACAATGGACACCACATGTGACAATCTGGTCTTTACATCAAAAACATGATAACTCAGGGAAGCTGTCTCATTGCAAGATTATAGGAGAAAGTGATTTATCCGCTGAGTGGATCTCAAGCTCCAGATTTCTTAATGAAATCAATGGCCACAGTGACAGGAAGATGAAAATATCTTCTTCTCAAAGTTCTCTTTCATGTTTGGCAAATGGAAATAATAAACATGCAGATGATGGAAGTTGTAGTTTTGCGTACAAGGGACAGACAGTAACTTCTTCCATGGTTATTTCTGAAGATCTTTTTGTTCCTTATGCTATTGTATATGGCTTCTTTAATGGTGAAATTGAGGTTGTACACTTCGATATGATTTTGGGAACAGATTCTCATGGCAGAAGTCTGTGTCCTGATGTAGATCCAGATGTATCCAGAAAATATTTAACGGGTCACACTGGTGCTGTACTTTGTTTGGCAGCACACCAGATGTTGGGAACTGCCAAAGGATGGAGCTTCAGTCATGTTTTAGTTTCTGGAAGTATGGACTGCACGATTCGCATATGGGATCTTGACACTGGGAATCTCATAACGGTGATGCACCAACATGTGGCTCCAGTGCGCCAACTTATCTTCTCCCCCGCACAGACTGAACATCCGTGGAGTGATTGCTTTCTCTCTGTTGGGGAGGACTCTTGTGTTTCCCTTGCTTCCCTTGAAACTTTGAGGGTAGAGAGAATGTTTCCTGGACACCCTAGCTATCCTGAAAAAGTTGTGTGGGATGGTGCTAGAGGATACATTGCATGTCTTTGCAAGAGCCATTCAGGGAAATCTGATGCAGTTGATGTTTTGTACATTTGGGATGTAAAAACAGGAGCACGAGAGCGGGTCCTCCATGGGACTGCTTCTCATTCAATGTTGGACCATTTTTGTAAAGGCGTCAGTGCTAATTCCATATCTGGCTCTATATTGAACAGAAATACTTCAGTTTCCTTGTTACATCTTCCAGTAATTGAAGATGGGAACTCTTCTCAATCTCACATAAATTATCTGACGAAGAGAGTCGCCTCATTGAATACATTGTCAAGTGTAGCAAATATATTAGAATCCACTGCTTCACAAGCACAGGTTAAGAGGGGAATTTCTGCTCCAACTACCTCTTCTTTCCTACAAAACAACAAGTATCCCATCAGATGCACTTGTCCGTTCCCTGGGATTGCTACTTTCACTTTTGATCTTGCATCGTTGATGTCTCCTTATCAGAAACAAGATTCCATTGTCAATGACAGTTATAAGCAGGAGAATAACAGTGTGAAGGACCTAGGAACCAGCACACCAAGTCCCCGCCATATCTCCTTTGGTGATAGTTCTGATAAGAATGGGACCTCTGTTGATACTACAGAGGAGCATGAGTGGATTAGGTCACTAGAAGAACAATTACTTAGGTTTAGTTTGTCCATTTTACATTTGTGGCATGTAGATAGTGAGCTTGATAAACTGCTAATGCTGGACATGAAGATAAAGATACCAGATAATTTTATTTTAGCTTCTGGTTTGCAAGGGGACAAAGGGTCTTTGACTTTGACATTTCCTGGTTTGAGTGCTATCCTTGAGGTACTTTTGCATGAACTGTATTAGATGTTGGGACATATTATCTTGTTTGGCTTATTTCAACTTTCCCTGTGACATTGAAAACAACATTTCAGCTATGGAAATCATCATCAGAGTTTTGTGCTATGAGATCCCTGACAATGGTATCCATTGCCCAACGCATGATTAGCTTGTCTCCATCCAGTTCAGCAGCCAGCAGGTACTGCAGTGGTTCTATAGCAAAGTTATAAATGATATTAGACTATTTCTGTTATTTGTTTCTCAGATTGAATATTCTCTATGCCTTCTGTATGGTTGAGGTTTTTCAGGTCTATATAGTAACTTGAACTCCCATTGTTTAGCTGAAATTATAATCTGCATTCTGCATGTGAAAAGGAATTATAGAACAGAAGCAAGCATCTATTAATAAAGCCTTTAAGATTCAATATCTTGAAAATGGTGTTGGAGTTGAGTTTTCACTACTGGAGAAAGAAGTGTATTGTTTCCCTGTGATTGAGAAATTTAGGGTTACAAACTTGTGGTTGAAATTGGTGTTCTGGATTATACCACTGCCCATGTATGGTCATCAAAATAAGAGCTCCTAGTTTCATTTTCTTCATTGAATTTTTTTCTGTTTTGTCTTTTTTTTAATTCCTTTTCTTTTCTTTTTTTCCTGTCAAAAGGCTCAGTTAGACAAGATTAAGTGTACCTGACCATCTTGAGTATAAGCAGTATCCGGTTCCAGGTCACTTTAGGCAATGCTAAGTGGATTTACTAGCTAGGTTAATTAGTACTGGCCTCGAGCAAAGAATATTTTAAAATGAAATATCAAGGAATTTCTGATTGGCTTGTTTATTGGCTAGATCTTCTAGGAAAAATCTAATATGGGTTGGGCCATCTTTGACATGGCACAGTTGTGTGCACACAGTCCTTTTTGATTTACTCTACCTTGTTCACAACTGACCTAAACTGAGATTTTTTTGTTTTTATTTATTTTAGAAAGGTATTTTTTGCTGGCAGTATTTACTATTTGTTCTAATCTCTTACAGGGCTTTAGCAGCATTTTATACTCGGAATTTTGCAGAACAAGTTCCAGATATTAAACCACCTTTACTCCAGGTCACATTTAATGCTATAGATTTGGTCGTCTAACTCTCACATTTGAACTGGATGATTATATTACTCATCAGGAGATAATTATTGATTGCTTCCATTTTATTTTTGTATTATCTTTTCCTCTGTGAAATTGTGGTGGCAAAGGGGAATGAGTGAGTGAGTCTATTTAGATGACAGTTTCAGAATTAACAAGAGCTTTCTTGCCAGATGACAAATATATTTGTTTTTACTTGTGGTAATCAAGGAATCAAAATGGAAAAATTTTGTAAATCTGATGAGATATATCTCCAAAGTAATATACCACACGACGTAGTATCAACTTGAGTATGATTTTGTACTGCATTATTTTATAAATTTTGCGGGCCTCAAAAATAACACCTAATAATGGAATAAAAGAGTCATTAACCTGAAAATTACTCTTATGCTATCTTTTGCTGTTTTCTGGAAGCATCTTGAAGATTATTTCAATCCTCAAAGATGGACTAGTTGTCTCACATTAGACAAGGATCCTTATCTATCTTTGTTCTTTTTTCTCATTTAAAAGATTTTATTGTTTTTTGAACAGCTTTTGGTGAGTTTTTGGCAAGATGAAAGTGAGCATGTGCGTATGGCTGCACGCACTTTATTTCACTGTGCTGCTTCACGGGCAATTCCTTTCCCTCTCTGTGGTCAGAGAGCACGTGATCATGCAAAACTTTTGAGATCTCTCAATGAAATGGGGAAAAATGAAGGCAAAGCTTCAAAAATAGGAGGGATATCTGGGAATGATTTCTCTGACATATCACCTGAATCACAAGGAAGCTCTCAAGATGAAGAAGCATTTGACAAGTCAACTGAAATACGAGGAACCACTGAGGCAGAAGAATCTAAAATACTTGCATGGCTCGAGTCTTTTGAAGCACCAGACTGGATTTCATGTGTTGGAGGAACAAGTCAAGATGCAATGACATCCAATATCATTGTTGCAGCAGCATTTGCCATTTGGTATCCGAGTCTTGTGAAACCAAGTCTTGCCACGCTTATTGCCCATCCATTAATAAAGTTGGTGATGGCAATGAATGGAAAATACAGTTCTATTGCTGCAGAGCTCCTTGCAGAAGGTATGGAGGACACATGGAAGGCGTGTATTGGTCCTGAAATACCTCGTCTGATTGCAGATATATTCTTCCAAATAGAGTGTGTGAGCAGCTCATCTGCCAACTCAGCTGGACACCATCCAGCTGTACCATCTTCCATTGGAGAAACTTTGGTTGGTATTCTTCTTCCAAGTTTGGCAATGACTGATGTTCTCGGGTTCTTAACCGTTATAGAAAGCCAAATTTGGTCTACTGCATCTGATTCACCTGTTCATCTGGTCTCTCTGACAACTCTAATCAGGGTTGTGCGTGGTTCTCCAAGATGCTTTGCCCAATACCTTGACAAGGTTAGTAGAACTGCACAAGATGGTCAAGAATTTCAGAACTTGGGCATCTTGTTATGAATTTCTCATGACATGTGGACAGATGTGCAGGTGGTTAACTACATATTACACACTATGGACCCTGGTAACTCAGTCATGCGCAAAACTTGCCTTCAGAGTTCAATAACAGCATTAAAGGAAGTTGTGCGTGTATTTCCAATGGTAGCTTTTAATGGCACATGTACCAGGCTGGCTGTTGGGGATGCAATCGGGGAGGTCAACAATGCTAGCATTTCAGTGTATGACATGCAAAGGTATCAGAAATAAGATACTAGTTTATTCCTTATACTCGAAAACATTATCGATTTTCTTTTTATGTTCATGTGGCATTATGGGTACCTATCATTCACCATTTTAAGTCCACCGACGTGGTTTGGTCAAAGCATACTATCAATACCTAGGCTAGGGAATGTATAAATAGGAAAAATACCTTGGTTATGGTCTGACCCCAAGAGTTAGACCTCTGGTTAACAAAGTGGGAAATAGCTAACTAGGAAGACCTTTAGGATAATTTTCTTTAGTTTGTGGTTTGGTTTGATAAAATACCATGTAATGATTAGGGTTGCTTATTTCTAACAATCAAACATGTCCACAATAAGAGTTATGTTTTGCCAAGTCTCTGTTACAGTGGCCCGAAGGACGTATAACATTGAAGGTCCTAATTTGGTTTAACAGTCTCATATCCAACTATTAATTTCAATATTTGCTAGATTTTATTAGATCGATTAGATAGTTCAAATAATAGTTACATTCATTTAGAATATGTAGAAGCCTAGCTGACAGATGATGACTTGCCATTAGCTTTATGCACTCGTTATTCATAGTGCCTATCCTTGAGCAAGAATATCCTGGCCCCCAAGCTTCCATTGGCTGTAAAACCCTGCTAAACTAAAAGACCTTCCTAGCAGGAAAACTATTGGAGAACAACCCTAAGTTTCTATTATTCAATAGATAGTGATTGTTATTTTATTTAATCAGTAAAGGGCCATTGTCAATTGAGAACATCCAAATGAACGTTTAATATAACTCATTGCTTATTAATGCAATTTGTTCAAATTTGGTGATACCTATTTTTATTTCATAAGCATGTAAACCACAAGATTTTTTTCTGTTTTTCTTTTCTTTGCTCTTCTATTGATAAGATTATAAACTAAGAGCTATGCTCACCCCACAAGCTCCTTTACCACATAAAATGTGGAATATAGAGGGCAGGTTCTTATCATTCTTTGAATTTAGTGTAAATGGTGATCTGGGGTTGTCAAGAAGAGATACACATTTGTTCACAGAGCCCAACCAAAAATCTTGATAGAACTGCTTTTCATCTAATGTAGCTCACGTGCAGTGAAAAATAAGTTTTAAATGATGAATTATATCGTGAGTCAAAGAAGGTTAATGGAGAGAATTGCAGGCGTAATATCATCCATGGTCTATGTGTTCCTCACAGAATATGGCGTTGGTTCATACTTATCTGAATACATTTCTTGTTATCGTCCTCTTACTTGTAATATCTCTTAGAATTGAATAACCTTTTTTGTGATGTTGGCCTTCTAATTTTGTCTATCTTAGTCTCTTCCAATTTTTTTTTTCTTTTTTAACACAGTGTGACAAAGGTAAAGATTTTGGATGCAAGTGGGCCTCCTGGACTTCCAACTTTGCTTTCAGGAGCTTCAGAAACAGCAATTACCACAGTGATTTCTGCTTTGAGTTTTTCCCCTGATGGAGAGGTATTCTATCTTATCCCATAAAAAAGCAACATAATTTTTCTCCATTATCTGCTGTTGTTTCCTATGGCTGTTTGGATGCGGATTTGCACTTAATGTGATTGACAAAGAAAACAGAATTTCTAACAGCTGTAAAGTTTGGGCTTGAACTTCACTATCAACATTATTTTTGTTTTACTTATGAACTGTGACCATGCCAATGCTAGTTTACATTTAAAAAAAGCATGCTCTGACTTTTTCTGGGGCAACTCATAATGTTTTGATCTCTATCTCTCTCTCTCTCATGCACAGTATATGTGCAATTGCAGTATCTGCAACATGCCTTTTACTATTTTTTTGTTATTCTGGTAATTGGTAGCATCAGATGACAGAGGATGAACTATCAATTTTGTTGATTACCATAATTCATTTTGTCGTTACTCTAAATTTGTCGTACTGGTTGCAGGGGCTCATTGCTTTTTCTGAGCATGGTTTGATGATCAGATGGTGGTCATTGGGATCCATGTGGTGGGAAAAATTGAACAGAAACCTTGTTCCTGTCCAATGCACCAAACTAATATTTGTTCCTCTATGGGAAGGCTTCTCTCCCAATTCCTCTAGGACTAGCATCATGGCAAGCATATCAGGTCATGATAGACAGACCAATTTGCAGGTAATCTTCCTAGCAATATAATGAATATGTAAAACCAGCACTAAGATAGTCTTAACCTTCAGTTCACCAGGAACACGGCACTTGGCATTGTTCTAGTTCTAGCGGTTGAATAGCAATTCAGTTTTGTTGGACGGTTATGATTGAATCTTAAAATTCTTTCACACGCTAGGATTAGGATGCTGTTATTTAACTGTGGGGTTTTGGTTTTTACACCACACTCACGCAGGCTGAAAGGTCACTTGATTACTACTACAAGTATTATAACTGTAAACTACGACTGTGTTCTCCTTCTAAGCTGAGTTACAAGAGGAAAAGATCACTGGCTCTGAGTGAATGATCTCAACTATATATTCCCACCCCAGCCTCATAAGCCAAGCTATTCATAAATTAGATGATGAGGTCATGTTTTTAATCTGTTCATAAATTAGAGAGCATATTACCATTTCTTCACAGTCTTGAGATCTCTCTAAATGGATCCATCTGTTATTTTTGACTGCACAAAGCACACTGCAAATGCTATTTCTAACATACACCTTTTTCTCTGTGATTTTGGCTTTTGTAGGAGAATGCTAGAAGTTTGAATTATGCAGACAGTTTGAAGATACTAATTCAAAATCTCGACCTCTCTTACCGGCTAGAGTGGGTTGGTGGACGCAAGGTACTTCTTTCGAGGCACGGCATGGAGTTGGGAACTTTTCCATTATAAGATGAAGCAAAGAGCAGCCTTTATTGGACATATACTTTAGAGGCAAACTGCCAAAGCCTCGAGAGGCAGATGGCTTGTATAAGGTTTTCCTTCAAATTAGCAGAGGTTATATAGCAATCACAGTAAAGAATTTCTTTTAGGCAGGCAGATTTTCATCATTGTATGATTTGTACTTTCAGTTTCATCTTTCAAGTCCGATCTCTAATATAGGAGATACATCATACATACTTTGGCAGTGTTGTATCCTTTATCACTCTTATTTCTTTATTTGGGTTTTTGAGAGGTGGGTATTGAAAATGATTGGAAAAGGAGAATTTTGCAGTCATATATACCTTCATAGTTGCTCTGAGAGATTTTTTGTTTATTATTATAAAACTATGTACTCACATACATATGTAAGGATTTATGAAAAAATTATGGAGGATATGTATAACATAATTCATGTATCCAATAATTTTCCATTGTGAATAATGCACTTGGTCTTGAGACCTGTCAATTAGGAAAAGGAAAATGCTTGAAACTGCAATTAATTAATTTCGAGTTCTTTTACAAGTAAAACATGTTAAATTCATATACATCCTAAAAGTAAATTTTAATGACAAACAGACCCTTTAGTAGTTTGTTCTCCAACACAATTTTTTTTCCATGTACAAGAAATAATAAAAGGAAAAGCTAATTAAACTAAATTCTAGATAGGAACTGGAGCTCCCTTAGAAGGGGGCTTAAGGTCTCCATAACTTTCTCACACGGATGGTTATGAATGCCCTCATATGTGGTCACTACAATGCTCGAATCTTTTGACAGCCGTTGGATCTGTTTCTTCACGTTGCAGGTATGTTGTGTGCACCGGTAGTAGCTCCTGCTCCATCACATGCAAAAATCACACTATTGTGAGGACATATTGCTCCAATGAAAGAAAGAAAAACTACAATATGCAAGTTCAATGAAGTCAAATATCAAAAGAGAATAACAATCAGGTGTAATCTGATTCATTTTCTCGTCACATTCTTTAAGGTTGTGTGGGTACAGGGCGAGAAGTATTGGGTTCGAGTTCGGGGTATTGGTTTTAAGTTCAAGGTATTGGTTTCGAGTTCTAATAATGCTCTGAGTAATGCTTCATAATGCAGATTCAAATCTTTATTGCCCGAATTCTCTTGAAAAATTCTCAATGTACTGAAACAAAATTTTGGAAGCTAATTTGGCAATATAAAAGAAACAAATAACCACACACACACACATATATACCTTTGGTGGATGCTGTTTTTGACAACTTTCTGTCCATATTTTCGCCATCTATAACCGTCGTCAAGAATATCATCTGCACTCCTAGTATGAAATGCAATTCTTTGTGGTACAACTCTTTTGGCCTTACAGCCACCTTTCTTGATCTTATTTGTGTTTACATTTTCACCAATATTATCTCTGGCCACTGGTGGTTGGTGATGATTCTGATCGCCAAACTTAAGAGAACCAGAAAGAAGGCTAACCCAATCGATATCACTAGAAGGAGCAAATTGATCAATTTCCTGTCCAAGTTGGTTGTGAGTTGCCATTGGAAGGATCAATGAGGTTGAAGGAATTAAGTCTTTGAGTTTAAAAATGTCATCATGTACGGGAAGCAATACTGATGGGGTTTCTCCATTATCCATTAGAGACGTAAATGGTTATAGGAGAATTTGGCATGTGTATAGGAATTTATGTTTGTGGGTTTGGTTGAAACAGTTTCATGCAAAAATAGCAAGAAAGAACCCAAATTTCTTGAATCCATAATAAACCCAACTACACTTCACCTAATTCAGTTCAACTGTCCTGCTGCAAAGTAAATGTACCCAAAAAACTATATGTCTTGGCCCTCTTAAATCTTAACATTAGTCATAAAAATATTATTATAGGATTATCTTTGGCATAGTAGTCCTATGTGTTTGTGAATGCCAAGGTGATTAACCCTAATCTTGGGCATAATCATGTATATATGTACTAGTAGATACCAAATTTATGTTTGTAAATACCATAATGAAAATTTAATATCCAGTTTAATTTTTAAGTTGAAAATTAACGAGCAAGCTTCTTTGGAGGATACTCAGCCATGTAAGGTAGTTGTGTAGCTTGAACACAATAGTAAAGATAGTTAAGAGTTGGTTACCAATATCTGTGTGTATAATTAATATTTTTTTGCCAAGGTATTCGTCAGTATAGTTAAGATTTTATAAACATAAAGAAGTATTTATTTAAAAAATTTAACAATCTATTTCGAATTGAAACTTGTCGATGAATATCATTAAATCTTAAATTGGATGATTCTTATTCTCAAAACAACACACTTCTAAGAACAAAGCTTAGGACTTTGGAATTGGATTAAGAACTACTCCCTTTGGCCATAAATATAAACCGTTTTAGCCTTTTGGGATGGTTCTTTTATCCATAACTACAACTAGTTTTGAGATTATCAAAAAGTAGTTAATAATGTTTTTTTAAGTTTACCCTTATTTATATTAAAGAGTAATTAGTTAAATTAATGGATATTTTATCCTAATTTAGGATGATTAGTTACTTTCTTAAATCATCGTGCAACAATTTTCGATAATTTATATTTATGGACAGAGGTAATAATTTCATTCATTCTCTTTGGACACTGATTTTATTAATGTGTATCTAACTTAATTACCAACAAGGCATAAAATTAAAAAATCAATTTCACTCATTTTCTTGAGGTTCCCAAAAATATAATATTTTCAATAAATTTTAATAGTTGTAATGATTTTGGCATGTATTTGTGAATATTGTCTATTTTATATAACATGAAAATACTCTTCTAATCCCATCCATAAATATAGATTGTTAAAGGTTTTAAGAAAACAAATTATTCCCCTAAATTATGATAAAAACTTCATTAATTTGATTAAATTACTCTTAATTTAGTATAATTGTTATTGTATTTAATATATATAAGATTAAAATTTAAAAGTTCAATAATTATTCTTTAATATTTTCAAAACAGCTTATATTTTTGGATAGAAAAATTCTTCTAAAACAATTTATATATGGATAGAAGTAATCTTTAAGTAATTAATAATGTGTTGGTTATAGTAGTAATGATTTTATTTCCCACAAAAATAGAAATACAAAATGTACTTATTGATGGCGTAAAATCCTTTATGCTGTGTGGCCAAACACGATGGAAAAGACCTTAAAATATATTGTTTTTACGTACAAAATGTATTATCCCTTATCCTATATTTAAAAAGAGAAAGAGAAAAAGATCTTGCGGGCTTGATTTGCCCAAGTCATAAGCAGGAACAGGCGTTTGATAAATTTTGGTTGCTTGTGGGTTATTGGTGCGTTGCATAATGAACTTGAAGTTCTTTCAGACTTGGTGGCTCATGAAGGACAAAACCCAATAGAACACGAAAAAGTTAATAGAAAAATAGAAAAAAGAAATAAAGCTAAGAAATGGGAAAAAGGATAATGGAGTTATGGACTTTGATTTGCTTTTATACCCAAAATTGACAATCTTTAACATATATGATATGCATGTGAGTATCTCAGCGAAACAAGACTTCTCTCTCTCCAGCATGCCTAACTAATTAACTAGTTAGGCCACTCGGGTCAAGGAGACTGTGGTAATCACTTTGAAGAAGAAATAACTTTTCAATTCATGCAAATATGATTAATTAAATATCATTTTAATAAGCAAATTACATAACAAGGGCTTAAAATTAAAAAAGAGATAGAAATAGAGTGCATATAAAATTCATAATATCGGGAAAAAATATTATCATCCATTTCAATTTTTGAAAGATAACGTTGCACTTTATGATAATAATATCATTATTATGACTTTTATTATGAGAATTTTATGTATATATTCACTTGAGTACTTGAGGAAAATACTGGTAACACGTAAGAGAAAAATGATACTATAGCAACTAATGACGCTGAGGAGTGGGTACAAGTACATATTAGTATGCATGTCATATATACTTAATCATTATATATATAAAAATAAAATTATTATATAGTTCCGTAATCTCTATATGACTAATTAATTATTGTTTTGAAAATCACTTGTGTAAAATATAAACTCCTCACGCTATCTCCATCCCTCGATATGTCATCTTCAGTTATATGTCTTTCATAACTTCCCCATATTTATTTATCTTTGTTGATTAAAAAGCATGTGGGATTTTTCTTATAGTATTGGAAATGAGTCTATAAATAGCACCAAAGTCCTGAGAGTTCCGAATGCAAGGCAGTTCAGTTGAGTCACTAGTCATGGGTTACAGTAGTTGGGTTGTTGTTCTGTTATTGGCTATAAGTCAAGGTGGGTTAGCCATTCAAAATCAAGAATTATGCTTCAAAGCTTCTAGCTATGGTGATGCACTTGGCAAAGCTATTTTATTTTTTGACGGGCAACGCTCTGGCAAGTTGCCTGCCAACCAGCGAGTTTCTTGGAGAGCTGACTCTGCTCTTTCTGATGGCAAGCCTGATAATGTATGTCCATATATGTATTATACCTTCTCTATCTAGTATGTCAGTTCTGATAGAATTGTTGTTTGAGTTGTGGTTTTCTGTTATTTGCCAGGTCAATTTAACAGGAGGTTACTATGATGCTGGTGATAATGTAAAATTTGGATGGCCAATGTCATATACTCTATCTTTGTTGAGTTGGGCTGCACTTGAGTATCAGAAAGAGATAGCTTCCATCAACCTGCTTGGTTACCTCCAAAATGCAATCCGTTGGGGCACAAACTACCTTTTAAAATCTCATACTTCATCCACGACGTTTTATACCCAGGTATACCATCTCTTTCAAAGATTAACAAGAAGTCTTCTTTTATGTGAAAGTTTATAAATTAAGAAGTAGATTTCATTTTTCATATGGTTGACAGGTAGGTGATGGAAATGCTGATCATGCATGCTGGGAAAGACCGGAAGATATGGACACTCCTCGAACACTCTACAAGATAACACCAAACTCACCAGGCACTGAAGCTGCAGCTGAGGCAGCAGCCGCTCTTGCTGCTGCTTCACTTGTGTTTAAGTCTGTTGACTCCAAATATTCAAACAAGTTATTAAGGCATTCACAATCAGTAAGCTCAACATCAACTATTATCAATTAATATCCCATTAATCTAAATGATAATCACTAATCACTAATTGAGAATGTTCTGCAGTTGTTTGACTTTTCAGACAAGTATAGAGCAACTTATAAAGCTTCTTGCCCTTTCTACTGCTCTTTCTCAGGTTATCAGGTAATTATAATACCTGAAGAGTTTTTATTGTTTAATGGTGGGTATTTTCTTTTTCCTGGGAATTAGTATATCAGCTAATAGTTCCTGAATCATTGTTATAAAAAGGATGAGTTGTTATGGGCTGCGAGTTGGCTATACAAGGCAAGTGGACAAAACAAGTACTTGAGCTATGTTTCTAGCAATAGCGGCTGGAGTCAACCAGTTAACGAGTTCAGTTGGGACAACAAATTTGCTGGAGCTCAGACATTACTAGCAAAGGTTTTCTCAATAATATTCTTTTTTTAAGAAAAAAAATAGCAAATGTTAAACTTCAACTTCTTTTATGTAGAACTATTCATGGACTGTGTCCTTGATGTCAATTTCTGATGCTTGCCAGAAAGGAAAATGCCAACTAATTAATGTTTTTGTTCAGGAATTTTACTCTGGGAAGAAGGATTTGGATAAGTTCCGGGGTGATGCAGAGTCATTTGTTTGTGCATTGATGCCTGGAAGTAGTTCTGTGCAGATTAAAACAACTCCTGGTATGTATTTGAGTACAGATAATTAGGATTTTTATTTTTATTTAAGACTTCTAAATAGAAATTTCTAAATGAAAACATCGATCAATAATATTTGACCAATTTCTTTGCTTCAATAATTTGCAGGTGGTCTTTTATACATTAGAGACAGCTCTAATTTGCAGTATGTAACCAGCTCTACCATGCTTCTGTTTATCTTCTCCAAAACCTTAACTACAAATAATATCAATGGAATCCAATGTGGCTCTGCACATTTCTCTGCCTCTCAAATCAGATCCTTTGCAAAATCACAGGTAAAAATCTATGAACAGTACTAATAATTACAGTATTAGAATTGCCTAGACACAGTTTATAGCTCTACCCATCAAGGGTGAATCTAGGCTCGTTACAAAAAAAAATTATTGATTTGATCTATCATAAAGCTCGGGGCAAGTCAATTCCAATAATTTGCATGCCTCGTGGCTTTCATGCCAAATACAAATATATCCCTGATTGGCATGTGGGCTTTTTAGGTGGACTATATGCTCGGAAATAACCCGATGAAGATGTCATATATGGTGGGGTTTGGCAATAAATACCCAACCCAATTACACCATAGAGGAGCATCAATCCCATCAATTCGAGTGCACAGTGATAAGGTTGGGTGCAACGATGGTTTCTCAATGTATTTCAATTCTAACCGACCAAATCCAAACACGCATATTGGCGCTGTCGTCGGAGGCCCCGATTCAAATGACCAGTACAAAGATTTGAGAACAGAGTACTCACGTGCTGAACCTACTACTTACATGAACGCTGCTTTTGTGGGTTCTGTTTCTGCTTTGCTCACTGAAAAGGAAGCAGATTGCTCCACAGTTATGTCGCAAGAAACTTTCTTGGATGATTTGGTTGCTCAGGCCTAATTGATCTTCAAGGAAATAGAAAATGGTTGATATAAGTAATAATTACTACCAATAATTGAAGAAAAATTTTAAAGTCTTTATTAATTAAGAGGTTCAGTTTTATATTCTGTTAAATGAAATGTAATGGTATATTTATAAAAGGAAATAATTATATTTCCTGTAGTTTGTCTAATGTACTTATGTACCAACGTAAAAAAATAGTAATCTTCCTAATAATTAGAAGCTTTGTCTTATTTATAATATTTTATTTTTCATTTTTTTGGCATTTGAAAATAGAAATATTGCATTAAAATTTAAATTTCTAACCTTCTTATATTATGAGATATATACTCAACTATTAAACATGTCTAATTATTTTTTTTAAAAAATGACAACAAAAGAATTTCTTGATTAATTAAATTTTTTGTGGGGAAATGAATCAGTATACAACATAAATAATACAACAACTTTAAAAAATGAAAAACTAATTATTTTTTCTTCACACACATATCTTCATACGATCGAGTAAGAGCGGTATCCAAATAAAACATTTCTAACAGTGACAACTTGAGATTTTAAACTGTGATTTTGCCGGTAAAATTCATCTAATTAATACGTTTTCTATTTAGAGAATAATCTAACTGTATAATATCCTTTTAAAGAAATAATTGCAATTGATAAGCATATCTAATCAAGGACTAGGGCTTAAATGCATATCAAAAGGCCAACAACCAAATCTTAATTTGGTCTCCAATCCTAATGCACTACATAAATATATTATATCAATTGACAAGTAATTCCACGACCTAAAGTTTGAAACAAAGCACTAAGTCCGTCTGTCTCATCATACTCATAGCTGGAAACAAATGAAAATAATCAAATGGGCCGTGTATTTTAAGTGAATTAATAATTTAATATCGATCGATCAATAAGATATGATATAATAAATTTTTTTTAATAATATAAAGAATGAGAGGACTTAAATTTCGGCCTCCTAATAAATTAAGAACGCTGGAATTATTTGGACGCGCCTAATTTTGTACGACCACACAAATATAACAAAGTCAAGTTGTCCAAAAATGAAAAAAACCAATGTAATTTCATTACTTTAAGCAAAGTAATTGCAAGCAGTGCTTATCTTGCTTAATTATAATATAAAACGAGTGTCGTTTTCTCTCTCACAAGGCGGTGGAGGGTAGGGCTAAAACTTGATTATAAAATTCTTTACAAGATCCAACTTGTTTAACCTCTTAATATTTAAATCAACCAAAACAGGAGTTCAAGTCATTTCATTGTAACCCTTTCTTGCCCTAATAAAAAGGAAGACTAGCTAGCCACAATTTTGATGTTCATACTTTATTCTATACGTGAATAAGTAGTGAACTTAAAAAGAATAATTGATTTAATTAATTAATTATTTTTTGTTTAGGTTATGTTGATTAACTTATCTTACTCCCTAATACACAACATTCTACTCTTTTTGTCTCATGTTTTCAAAACATCAATTTGAAATTCGATCGTGCAAGCTAAAATGGGATTCATTTCAATTACAATCATTATTTTTATTATGAATTTCGGTGAAGTTATTAATTAAATTTCAATTTGTATCAATAAAATCACTTCAATTTTGTTATTTCATTAGAATTCTTAAGTTGAAAATAATCATGAAATAAAATTTTATAGCCATTCATTTAGTTCTATAATTAGAAATTGTAAATCATTACACTTTTTCCTTTGTCACAAATAAATTAAAATATTAATTAAACTTTCAATAAAAATTGGAAAAAAACTAATGATTTTATGTAAAAAGAAAAAAAAAATCGAAGTTGTTACTATCAATATAAATTGAAGTTTGGGAACAATTGTATTTAAAAAAAAAAAAAAAAAAAAAAAAAAAAAAAAGCTTATTAACAATGATGAAATTATCATGTGAACTAAAGGTAATTAAAATTAATAGGTTATTAACAAGAACAAATGATAGGATTGAAATAGGCTTCAGAATTGAAAATTTGTGAGTTTAAATTCGGGTAGAAGTACTCAAAATTATCAAAACCTAAGCCAATTAATTTATAAATAAACCTAAACTTAAATTCACAAAGTAAAAATGTGCGAGAAGAAATTAAGATATATAATTTTCATGCTCATAGCTAATTAATTAACACAAACTTCCTTAGCATACAAAGGTAACTACTAACTCCATAGTTAAAACACAACATTTAAGATTTTTGTTCTTGTATCCTTTTTGTCTGATATTTAGAAACCATCTCTTTGAGGATGGAGAACTGTACAAAAACTAAACTAAAAGTACCCGACAAAAATTTGGGAAGTATTAAAAGAAAAAAGAAAAGAAAAGATTATTAATCTTATATATTAGCAAAGGCTAGCTCGAACCTTTTAAGCAACAGTAGCTGCAAATTGATGATCCATATTAAATAGTCCTTCAAAATCCTCTAAGCTTGGAAACATATCATCGGTAAAAACTATGTCCTGCATGGGAATTTCATTGCTTCCACCATCATCAAGAACCTGTTCTTCTTCCTCATTTTTGATTCTCACGTTTTGCATCAACTGATCTTCTTCAGTGGAAGTCATTGAAGGAGTTGTTGAAGAAGAAGGAAAGGTTTCATCTTTTTTAATGTTTTGCATGTTATTGGGTTCATTAATGGCTACGGCTTGTTTAGCCATGGTAGACTTAATTCTCGTGCTACCAGCAAGAGAATTTCTACGAGTAGGATGGGCATGGCTATGCTCACCTGTGTAGTTTATTATGAATATTGATGGGTCAGAACTGCTTCTTTCTACTTGTTTTCTTGCTAAACATCCTTTTAAACTGCTACACCTATAGTAGCTCCTGCTTTTTGTTGAGCAAAGTGAAACACAACAATATTAATTCTTTGAATAGAGAGAGTGTCATAGCCCAGCCCATGGTCAATATTGTCCGCTTTGGGGCTCCAGCCCGTACGAGTACCCCCTCACGGTTTTGTTTTCAGGCAGGCTTTGCAACCCGCCCAAAAGGCCTCTTCCAGAGTGCGCAGCCCAATGGTCGATATTGTCCGCTTTGAGGAGTTGATAACTACATTCCCTCTCACGGTTTTGTTCCTTTGGGAGTTGATAACTACATTCCCCAAAGAAGGCCTCAACCATGTTCTGGAACCACCCCTCTTATGTACAGGACCACCCCCTCGTACTTAACCGATGTGGGATTTGCCTAAGGTGTGCTGGCCTTGCCACATACACCCCCCCTTGGGGACTCAGCGTCCTCGCTGAGGTTTGCCCCACCACCGGCCAGAGGAACGAGGGTCGGCTCTGATACCAATTGTCATAGCCCAGCCCATGGTCAATATTGTCCGCTTTGGGGCTCCAGCCCGTACGAGTACCCCCTCACGGTTTTGTTTTCAGGCAGGCTTTGCAACCCGCCCAAAAGGCCTCTTCCAGAGTGCGCAGCCCAATGGTCGATATTGTCCGCTTTGAGGAGTTGATAACTACATTCCCTCTCACGGTTTTGTTCCTTTGGGAGTTGATAACTACATTCCCCAAAGAAGGCCTCAACCATGTTCTGGAACCACCCCTCTTATGTACAGGACCACCCCCTCGTACTTAACCGATGTGGGATTTGCCTAAGGTGTGCTGGCCTTGCCACAGGGGTGTATGTGGCAAGGCCAGCACACCTTAGGCAAATCCCACATCGGTTAAGTACGAGGGGGTGGTCCTGTACATAAGAGGGGTGGTTCCAGAACATGGTTGAGGCCTTCTTTGGGGAATGTAGTTATCAACTCCCAAAGGAACAAAACCGTGAGAGGGAATGTAGTTATCAACTCCTCAAAGCGGACAATATCGACCATTGGGCTGCGCACTCTGGAAGAGGCCTTTTGGGCGGGTTGCAAAGCCTGCCTGAAAACAAAACCGTGAGGGGGTACTCGTACGGGCTGGAGCCCCAAAGCGGACAATATTGACCATGGGCTGGGCTATGACAATTGGTATCAGAGCCGACCCTCGTTCCTCTGGCCGGTGGTGGGGCAAACCTCAGCGAGGACGCTGAGTCCCCAAGGGGGGGTGTATGTGGCAAGGCCAGCACACCTTAGGCAAATCCCACATCGGTTAAGTACGAGGGGGTGGTCCTGTACATAAGAGGGGTGGTTCCAGAACATGGTTGAGGCCTTCTTTGGGGAATGTAGTTATCAACTCCCAAAGGAACAAAACCGTGAGAGGGAATGTAGTTATCAACTCCTCAAAGCGGACAATATCGACCATTGGGCTGCGCACTCTGGAAGAGGCCTTTTGGGCGGGTTGCAAAGCCTGCCTGAAAACAAAACCGTGAGGGGGTACTCGTACGGGCTGGAGCCCCAAAGCGGACAATATTGACCATGGGCTGGGCTATGACAGAGAGCCTTCCATGTACATATCATTTAAAAAGCTAACCCTTTTCTGCTGTTTTTTTCTTTTTTTCTTTTCCTAATTTCAGCTTAATTTCATTATTCGCAAAACAATTTTAATTAGTGCAGCAAAGCTAACGAAAGCTTAATATTAGACTTTTTGGCCTGGATTATACTAGATTGAAATGGAAAAAAGAAAGAGTTTAGGCAATTGAAGTTAATCTTTACCTTGGATATGGAGATCCCTTGATGGGTTTTTGCCCATATTTACGCCAAGCCCACATATCAGATGAGAGGCCATCTTCTGTAACATGTTTAACCACTCTCTTTTGCTGGTTTTTTCTGCTGATGAAGCATTAATAAACCCATTAGAGATCTAAACTTTGAGAAAAGTAATTCTAAATAAACTGTATTAACCATATCAGAAAGATAGACTTGATATATATAGTCTGAAACAAAAAAAAAAAAAAAAGTAAAAAGAAATTCACAAACTTTGTTGAACTCCAAAAATATATAAAAAATAATATAAATTTAATTAACTGACCTCCTTTTTAACTTGGCTGCCATAGTAGCATCAGTTGCAATAACAGGACTAGCAGATCCAGAAAAAGCTTGCTGCTTTTGCAGTTTCTGATCTGGCTCTTTCATTTCACAGTTGGATATTATAGACATGGAATCGGAACTTGAAGTATTAATAGTAGGGTTACTTTGTGCGGAACGAGCCTGCTGGCGCAAAAAGGGTTTGCAAATTTCTTCATGGCCAGCTAAATCTGATTTAGACTCAAAGATTTCCAAGAAACTCCAAAGATCATCATCTTGATCAAGATTCAAAGGAGCAAACACAGACGGTGGGTTATTATTCATGATATTGGCAGAGGCAGCTTCACTGGTACTGCGTCCTCTAACCACAGCTTGTAGATCCCAGTCTTCGGTTAAAGTAAACTCGCCCATCAACTAAAGATTGCAGTGTAAACACAGAGGAAACAAGGTGATGACTTTCTTGTTGGAGAAGAGAAAATGGAGAGAGAGAGAGAGAGAACAATAGAAAATAATTGAAGGAAAGGTTTATTTATATATTGGAGAAGAAGACCTTTTCAAAGCTAGCTGTTTTCGAAGTCTGATCCTTTTCCATTTAAACTGGTTTATTCTTTTTTTGCTGGTTTTGCATTTCCACTGGGTTGACTTTTTAAAATGTCAAAAGCTTAGTATGTACTATATGGACCAATAATTGGAACTTTGTATAAACCTCAAAACTCTCACTACCTAAAACTAGTGGGCATGGGAAATCAAATTATTCCTTTCAATTAATTTTTTTAATTGGCATGTTTTCTGGAACTTAATATTCAAAATCTTTCAAATCAAAGCAACTTTAAAATTAATTAATTTGTAGTATGGTATTCTCAAGCAATAAAATATTTTATTTTCATCGGTAAATTAAGAAATATAAATTAACTTGTATGGTTTGTTCCATTTCTAAACTCTTCTTGTATTATGTATGGTAATATTAAATATAATTTCTTAATTTTTATATGCATGATATTCCACTAACTTAGAAGTAATAACCAGAATTAATACGATAAATCCCACGGGACTTTCGAAATTTGAAATTATTAGTTATTTTATATCTTTTTTTTTTAAGGCAAACAAATGAAACTTGTTTGCATTACCCATACATGTAAAATAAAGAATATGGTAAAATATCTCGCAATTTAAAACGAGCATGAGAGTAGGAGGCTCGTGCTAGATAACGAGTTTCTATTACATGCTAGTTATTTCATATCCACCTTCATTAACATTCATATATTATAAATTGATGATACATGCAATTTAATTAATTAATTCATGAGAAAGAAGAACTAGTTTATGTAATTTTCTGACAGATAAGTACGAAATTTTTAAGAATTTTAGGTACCTCTCTGTGTATAAAATTCCATAGTCAAAAAAAAAAAAAAAAAAAAGAAGTCGGCCAGTGTCACCAACTTGCAAGAATTTTAGGTACCTCTCTATCAAGATTGAAGAGTAATGTTGTTACGTACAAAAAGGGGAAGCTCCAAAATGGGATTTTTACATATGGACCACTCCCATATGATCTCATCTTCTTATTACAACATATTCAAGATTATGCTTCAATTGTCTTCATATAACCATTTGCCCAGTCAAGACAAGGTCTAACTTTGCACCCTAAATATTGCTGTGCATCGAATTTTTTATATAAAATCAAAATTATCAGAAATTCATCTTTTTCTTTTTCTCCTTTTTTTGTCTCTTTGCCTCTTTTGCCTAAGAACATAGTCTACAAAGAGTAGGCAACTTGATTTTTTATTTATTTTTTTTTTTTTTTTTTTGAGTTGAAATTGGATAAAAAGGGTTTATATTTTTAAAAGTACTAGAAATATTTCACGTGTTGGTTTTGTTCTTTGGGTTTCAAAGATTTACGCTAGAAAAGGAAGAAGGGCATGTGTCTTTTCTTTGTAATTATTAATTATGTACGTTTTGAAGATTAAATTCTAGAAGACAAGACACTTTGTTTTATTTTAGAAAAATTGGAAGGATAAATTCCACACCCTTGTAGGAAATTAACATTGTGCTAATCATTATAATTTCATATGAAGTTATCTATATATATACATATATGAAAAAGGTTTATTTACATTATATGTACACACTTAAATAACGACAATTCGAATAAGACGTAAGTAAGAAAATAATAATAATAACAATAGTAAAAGATGATAGTTTTTTCAAATAATTATTAATTGGGCATACGAACAATAAATGTAAATATAATATAAATAACTATTTCCATATATATATATATATATATATATATATATTAATTTACGTTAACAAAAATGAAATTGATGATGCAAAGTGAGGAGAGTTTTGAATTATAATCATATTGAAGAATCATATTAAATTCAATATTAAGTTATTTGTTTATTTTTGTATTCAACCTCCATCAAGTCAATAATTTATGAGTTCAACTTGTTTCATGTACAACCTAACACTTTGACCACCGAAATTACTTACCTGCATATGTGACGGACTGACGGTGCTGGACTTCGTTATCAATTTTACGCTATTGTTTTTCCTAATAAAATTTTGAAAAATTGTTATTATATAAATGAAAATGTAAAATTAAATAACATAATTGCTTAATATTTCAAATCATGTTTATTACAAAGATCTAATTAATTACTTGGCTTATTTTGTTTGTGCAGGAATTTTGAATTTTTTTTATTTTAAGTCTTGACAACTCATAATCTTGAAGTAATATTTATAAATTAATTATTTAAAATTGAAACTTACTTGACGCTATATTTTGATTCTTAGTCTACATTACAAATAATTAACTAAACGACGTCACACTGACTTTTTGTTACTGTGTACAATATATATATATATATATATATATATATATATATATATATATATATATATATATATATATATGCATCATGTGTACGATATGTGAAATGCATAAGAAAAAAATAATAATACTAACAATAAAGAATCACGCAGCATGACGTCACAATCACGCTACTAGGTGGTAACCATATTCAACTATCCATTCCTTATTTATGGGCTTCTTCAAGTTGAATGGGCCTACAGTCAAAGCCCATTTACTGCTCTAGATTCGAGATAAGCACGCAATGAACCCACCATTCTCTCCGCTATTATTTATTATTAAGACAAGGAAAAAGTTCCCTTCCCATTCACAGACCATAGAATAATTTTCTGTCATTCAAATTCAATCACCAGAGAGAAACGTTCTCGTGTTTTGTCATCCATGAATGGCAGGAGAAATTTCCTACAGAAAAGAAATTGGAATCGACAGAGAAAAAAACTAATGTAGCAAGACTTGGAATTTTCATATTTGTTAAACCAAGCAGATGATTAGAAATTGTTCCCAAAAAAATAAAGCATTCAAGAACCGTCCACCGTTCTCGGTTGGACAATTAGGTGATCTTATGGCAGCACCTTACGGTTGAGAGAAAATAAGAACACTAGAAAGATTCAATTCGAGAACAGGGTAATGACTTCAGAACAATTTGAATGATATTCATTGTCATTCGCGCATTACCCAAACAAAATTGTTAATGATAATTATTGCGTTTACACAACCAAAGATATAAATAGAGAATGATTACAGAAAAAACCTCCAATTTATCACTATGAATTAATAAATGCATGGTACTGTAAATCTGATTAGCCGCTGCAATATACAGACCGGTACAGGCAACTGAACTCCTAACCAAAATTTTCAGCCTCTTCTGCACATGAGACTCACTCTCTTTCCATCTACACAGAACTTCTGACTGCCTTCCAACTGTTGACACGAAAAGAAATGTCAACATATTCTTTAAGGCAGGACTTAAGTTATAGGGAATGGGGGGATGCAAGGTTCTAAAAAATTTAGTGGAAATTCTCTTCATGGAAGAAAATAAACCCAACTTGATGAGTATTCAATCTGACTTACTAGAAAAATAAATATTATAAATGGGAAAAACAATTTGAATTGTCATGCCCACAAAATAATAGGGGCATGAGATGAGAATGTTATGATCCTTACCTTTTGTTTCAGGTGAGTAAGAGCATCTCTTTTTGAAGAGAAATTGGAAAAAACAGTAGATGAATGCTCTTCAATAAGAACTTTCAGCTTTTTTAGCTTTAAGGACTCCCCTGGTACCTGATATAATCACCAGTTAGAGAAATGACAATATAGTTTTATATAGCCAGAGATATTGCATAGTCTCACCTGACGTAGAATTCGTTTGCACAGTTTTTTCAACTTTACTTTTTGTTCATCAACATTTTTTCCTGGAGCGTCGCGTTTTCTTTTTCCTAAGGAGCCAAAATTGGCAGAAATCTCATTATCAACTTTCTCTTCGACATTCTCCACTGCTGGCGCATCATTATGGTTTTCTTCTGAGGAATCAAAATCAGCAGAATCCACATCATCATCAGCAGAATCCTCATCATCACTGTCACTAAAAGATGTCTTTTTTCCCTGGAAGCGGACACCGGCTATTTTCTTTGGTTGACTTTTAATGCCCAGTCCTTGCTTTCCAGCTGTGGCATTATCCTGGAAATTGCAGAAGCAGAAAAATCCCATCAGTAAATAGTCTGAAATCCTTGTTGGTCCTCTCCTCTAGCATTCTAATCCTAACACGCTGTAGCCAAAATTCAACCTTTCTGTCAGCATGTATGATAACTAACACTGAACTTGTGCTGCACTATACTCATTTTGCTTCATTTCAAGAAGTTCAATTGGAGCACAAGGAAAAAAAGGAACAGGTACACACTGAGAGAATGATAAATACACATCTTTCAAGCATATTTTCAAAAACCAAGTATAATACTCAAACAAAAACATAGCAAACAGGAAGGGGAATTTGGAAAAGACGCATACTTGGACAAGTTTGTAAAGGTTCTCTTGATCTTCTTCAAGAAATGCAGTTCTCTCATTACACTTTTGAGCATTTCCAGTTTTGCTTGATTTCTTTTTATTTTGAGCTCCAAGTAAACCTCCTGGGACAAATCCCAATTTATAGCCCCACCATTCTGGAGAAACCTCTTCAACTTTGAATTCTGTGACAATATACTGAGGTTATTTCTACAATCCATTAATTAAATTATGTTTTCCAACAAGCAGAGAAACAGTTAATAGTTGCTGAGAAAATCCAAAAAGACTTATAGGAACAGCACAGATGAATTATGCGGAGAAAGACCTCTAACAACATTGCATATGCAAAATTTACAAGAGCATTGGATAAAGACAGAAATGTTTACAAGCACTTCATTCAAAGTACACTGATTGGTTCCACCAACGACACGTTATCTTAGAATAGATGATAGACGTAAAAAAGAGTAGCACAACTAAAATAAGAAAATTCAGAGCTTTCAATATTGCCTTTACGCAACATAGACAAAAAACTGGCTTGAACATCCAAAAATGCTATCACCAATATAAAAATTAGTGATTGTCTACTTGCATTATTATACCTTCAGGATAAAAAGCTTCAGTCTCAACTGCCTCAGAAGAAAGTGATTCATTTTCGGTATTAGAATTTGTTTGGGATGACTCTTCAACCCTTTTGACCTGCATAAAAAGAATTGCCATGAAAAATTTAAACCTCTGAACTCAGAAGTTGTGTTTAAGTCAAAATTGAAATAAAAATGTAAAAGGACATCCCAAGGCTTTCTAAGGGAGGAAAAATAAATCTGATAATTTGAGGGCAGCATGGACTTGAACTTTATGATGCAGGCTTTCAAATTGAAGAATATGCATCTATGAATACTGCCAAAACCAAATGCATGATCAAAGATGGATGGAATTGTAATCAAGTAAACAATATCCTATCCAAGAGATTGTAAATATAACATGCTTGGGCAGTTTTACATGATATGATAATGAACCTAAATTTCATACGTGCTAAAACGTTGTGACAGACAAACAAGACACGCTTTGAATTATATCTCACAACCTAAACAAGAACAAATTCTGATTAGTACGTGCTAAAACGTTGTGACAGACAAACAAGACACGCTTTGAATTATATCTCACAACCTAAACAAGAACAAATTCTGATTAGCAAAAATAGATAAGCAGAATTTGTAGAAAATGGGATATTTAGATTATGGGCTTCCAAGCAGACAATCCATTAATTCATTGAGAAACTAACAAGTTGATTTGAGCATATAAACCATATCCAATTCCAACTTATAAAACACCAAAAGCATCAAAGTACTCAACATCCCTGCTTTGACCATTTAACAGATGTTTAGTCACCAAAGTTTAGAACTTACTAGAATCCCTTCAAGATCCTTCGAAGAATATGACTGGACAAGCTTTCCTCTCTCTCTTCTCTTATACCTGCAACAATTTGGAAAATATATCATTAGAAAAAGCAATTGCTACTGGACAAGTGATATGCAGATGCAATTGAGCAATTATCTTAACTGAATTACTGTAAAGCTAGTTACCATCTACATAGTAGAAAATTGATAAATATAAACAAAAGTGAAATTTTACTGCACTAACCTTCCCTGTGGTCGAGTAGCCTTAACAACTGGTTCTTGGAGACCAGTAGATACACCAGTCTCTGTTGTTTCTTCTTTGTTCTTCTTTTCAACAACTGTTTTAGACAGGACCTATAATTGTCAGTCAACAATTATAAATGGGACATCTAATTACATTTTTATCTGAATTCCAAGGTACCATACTATACCTTCATCAGTTGTATGCGCTGCTTGCTGTTGATTAAATACAAAAAGTGCACATAAAAAAGTCATAAACAAATTGCTTGAAAAATAGTGTACTTATTAGTTACAAGTAACAAAGTCAATCTTGAATAATTAACATGCAGCATAAATACCACTTTCAATCTCTTGAGTATGCTATCAAATTGAGTTGTATCAAATGCCCAATTGCTCGGCTTCTCTACACCAACACCTGTTTAAAAAAAAAAAAAATGAATATTAATGTTTCCATTTGCCAACAAATGCTTGCTACATCATAAACAGCTTACGACTTATAAGTTTGATTACATTAGCCAAAATTATATTATTCAAAAACTCATGTTATATTTTCCATTGTCACAAAGTTTCTAATCAACCAAACACAGCATAGAGCTCAACTCTAACAAATAGAAAAACAAATAGGAAGGTGTGTTGAAAATAAAACTAAAAAGGAAAAATGAAATACCTGTAGTGTCCTGTTTGTTCTTGACTCTAACATATCCCTTGATCCCTTGCTTGTCTTTCCCTAGCCCCTCTCCTTCTTCCCATCCCTACACAAACAAACATGATAATAAAAAACCAAACGGAGCGCGCACACACACACACACACACACACACAAACGTACCATTTGTTTCATGAGGCGGAAAGCAGGGGATGCACGTGCGACGCCGACATAACAGACAGGGGCTTCGGGTGCGGCCATTTCTGCCGCCTTTATTTATTTTTCTAGTTCTTTTTCTTCTTTGTATCGCCGCGAGCTGTAGCCGTATATTTTACCTTGGTGGAGTAACGAAGAGAAGAAAGGAAAAGCTTTTGAGGACAGAAAGAAGCAAAAACCTAGAAGGTGAAGTGGAGGAAGTATACGGTGATCGCCAAGGGTTTTGGGTTCGGTGCGGATGCAACTTTAAGCGGTTAGGATTTGATCTGCTTCGTAAACTATTTTTGCGAATTGCGGACCCTAACAATCGACGTCTGTATTTCTTTTAACCTAGACGGTTCTACCATGTAACACAAGGACGGATTATATTTCGAAAAAACGACATCGTTTTTTCGGCTGGTGGGTTCCCCTTATTCCAGTTTTGCTATTTCTGCTTTGTGGCCACGGTGTCCGAATTTTTTAAAATAAGGCGACAGAACTTTTCTTTTTTTTCATCTTTATATTACACATAATATAAACATGCTTTTAAAATATATTTTTCATAATTTAAATGCTTACAACTCTTAAAGTTAATCAATAAAAAATACTTGTAATTGAATTATTCTAGTAATAATTATTATTTTTAAGCGCGAATGTTCTAATATAGTTCATAATAAGCGCATTTTATTAGTAAATAATAGCATAAAATGTCGAATGATAGTTTTTCAATAAAATAGTTAGTTATACAATGAATTGCGATTTTAATAAAATAACAATTACAATAATTTAATTTGATTTTTTTCTAATAATATCCAATCATATTGATAGAGTATTAGAATTGACAACCGATAAAAATACGTGTTTTATTTGCTAATTATTTTTAATCACAAAACAAATAAAGAAAGAATAACAGAAATATAAATGATAATTTGTGTGAAAATCTAAAAAGAAGAAAGAAATTCATGAATGTAAAAAATATTTAAAATCTTTATTTTTCATCCTCTCTTCCATTGACAAATTTACATTATAAAAAAACTCGCGAATAAATTTAATGTATCGTTTCGTTTCATTTAGCTGGATGATGTAATTTAAATATTATATAAATTCATTAGATTATTTTATTTGATTGAAAAAAAAAAAGTCAAAATCTATAGGATTGATGACTTCCATTATAGTCTCAATTCAATCATTTTGAAAAAGAGAAATCTCATATTAAAGACCGGAATTTATCCATTTCATTATCTTATATAATTATTAGAATTTAAATTATTTAAAAGCATCTAAATTCGTATATTATCAAGTCATTTGGATCAATGAAATCCAAAATTCATGGATTTTACAAATTTATAATATATATATTCTATAAATTGTGAAATCAATGAAATTTTTACATTCTATTGTTTTGCTAAATAATATAATATATGAATAAAAAAATAATAGATTTAAATTACATTATTAATAAAAAAAAACAATGAATTGTGATTTTATTTTTTTCTCAACTAAATGAAAATTTATCTAACAAAAATGAAAGTATAAGATTATCGCATCATAAGTCAGAAATCCAATGTATGACTATAAATTTTACATTATGCATGGATAAAAGAGTTTAAGGTGGAATACTATTAATTAAATTGGTCTTAGCAGTGCCTGGGCTAAAGCTAAAATGACACTGGGCAACTTAATATTTATAGGCCAAAATTGTCGTGCAAACCTGGTTCTAGAATTCAGCCATTGCCGCTTCCTACTGTATCGTCTTCTCTCCTAAATCCTAATCTCTTTCTCTATCTACATAGATTTGGCCAGCGAAACCCCGCATTACATGGGGTCTATGCTCGGTGACTGGCCTTCTTTTGACCCTCAGAATTTTAGCCAGCTTCGACCTACTGATCCGGCCAATCCTTCGGTAAGTTTTATTCAACCCAATCCAATTTGCTTTTTTTTTTTTTTTTTCCTCTTTATTTTTAACTGCGATAACTATCTAGAGTTTTCATTTTATGTTTAATGAACCCTGGAACTCCTCTTAATTTATTTAGTGCTAGTCCTAAGAATTGAGTCGAGGTTTTGCTTTTGTTGTGTTCTTAATGGGATTTAAAAAAAAAAAAATTTTTATGATTTTTTTTATCCATTTTTAGATTTCCTTTCTGGGTTTTCTCTGTGTTATTAATGGTGGTCTGATTAGGAAATTGTTTGACGATTTCACTTAAGATGGCATTTGTACGATATGCGTCTTATGTAGAATATGGATTCATGAGATGGGATTATATATTGTGATGATAATGCTAGTGATGTTGTGACTGCAAATCAGTTCTTAAGTTGTTAGAAATTATCATGTTGTTATTGTTAGCTCTGTACAACGGGGATTAGGGCTTAACTAGATTGGATTATAGTTGGAAAGCAATCGATATTAAATGTAGGCAGAGTAAAATCATAGGCTGCAGCTATTCCAAATAATATACCGAGATGTTTTCTGTTTACATGTTGGTTTTGAAAAGATAGTGATGTGAAGTTTAAGCTGCCAATGTCCTGAAGCCACGAAACACATTATGCAGTTTATATGCTTCCCTGAATAGACTTTTAATGTCTTGAATCTCTCTCATTTCTATGATATGTAGCTATTCAGTGTCAAATGAGTAAATGCAATGTCTCGATCTTTCTGAGATCAACGCTATGCCATTGTTTATGTGCCACCTCCAGCTGTGCTTAATCATTTCGGTACAATCATTATCTGTTTATTTGATTAAAAACTAGAATTTGTTAGAGTCTAAACTTTTGAGCCACAGGAATAAAGAGATGTAGTGAAGAATGATGAATTAAGTTTAGTTTATGCATTCTACACCAAAAAGGATGACTAGATTGAAATTATTAAGCAGGATTTTGGAGAAAAGGTTGTGCTTTAGCAGCAAATATATATATTTAATGAAGTCAAGCATAAATGCTCCACCCATTATTTATTTGCTGCCCTCGTCCTATTTCTTCTTCTCCCAGTTTTTTTTATTCTGTTTTCTTGAACTATCTCTTGCTATATTTTCAGCTTTGTTCTGTGGTTTGATTTGTAATAACTATACAGAGGAAACATCTCCTGTCTAACATAAGAAGCATAAGCTTAATTCTTGATTTATGAACTGATAATCCGTTGACAATAAAATTCAAAAGTTTGATACATCATAGTTTCTTTTGGAATGTGAATGCTCTATATACATTGTTGATACTTGGAATCATGCTAAGACTCGTTTTGGCAGCTTCTCTGCTGAGGTGAAAAATCTTGTGTGATGCCTAAATAGGAAACTTGTAACATGAAACTTCTTGAAATAAAAACTGTAGAGAGGAAGAGCCATTGATATCAGAAGAGCAAAATGATTATTAGAATGCTGCCTTATATAAAGACACGCTGGTATGTACTTCTGCTGATGTAAGGATTAATTTTGAGAATGTCATTCTCTGCTCAGTATCAATGGTTACATAGCTTGGGTTGGTGGTGGTCATTAAAGTCGCTTCCCCAACAATTGGGAAACTCTCTGTTTGCAACTTGTTCAGACTTAAGATTTCCTATGATATTTCATTTCATAATTTTTGGCGACCAGAGTTTTCTGGTCAAGCTTGTGTTAGCTCTATGCTATGATCTACTACTTACAACCTCCAGGGGGAGGCTGGTGTCCTATTGGCGCTGTTCAAGTTCCACATCAAGTATTCAATTCAATATGATTGATTGTTTTTGGGACTGTATTTTATTAACTTTCTTGGTTGAAATGTTTCTCTATTTGTCAACATTAAGCATATGAGATTCTTCTCCTCAAATACTTAATTGTAATACTCTTTATGGGAATGACATTTATTTCCATCCTTTTATGGATCGCATTTATTTTTCATGTTGTGTGTAGAAAATGACTCCTGCTACTTATCATCCTACTCATAGCCGGACTCTTCCACCACCAGATCAAGGTAAGAAACAGAACTTTCCAATTTTCATCTCCATGATTCTTACAAATAGAAATATGGACATTTGGTTTGGCATGTGATGACGTTTGAATGTTGTTACTGATTTTAATTATGTGATGATATTAATTATGAGAATGTATTTCTGTTGCATCTCTCTTACGTGGGAGTATATGTATATCTATGTCAAATGCCATTTTCTTGCTGTGTTGTTTTCTTCCTATTAACTTCTTTCTATCATGCCATTGGTAGCATACAACTCTATACTGATATGGCAGTCTCTTTTGTCAGAAACATTATACAGCTACTGTAGCACCAAGCATGTTTATGCTATTCAGAGATGCTTCTTTTCCTCTTTTCCCTTTCTTAGACAAATAAAATAGTTTAAAAGATTGTGCAATTCTAGTGCAGAAAAAGTGCAAAAGGAATACCTTCTTGGGCTGAGAAAGTATTCTACAAGACCAAAATTAAACATAGATGAACAAATTCATGCAACGAAAATAGGGTGATCGAGTTAGATGACCATGCATGAGAAAAGATATGATTAAGCTCTCGCAGAATCTGGCCTACTTCCTCAAGACCCAAGTAGCACTCTGGAATGATCCAAGTTGCTTGAGCTTCGCTCGAGTTTGATCCGTTAAAAAGCTCATTTAAATAAATAAATAAATCATCATTGAACAAAACATTTGAGCACAATTATTTGTTGAAAATAATCTTGATCATTTTAAAGCTCAATTCAAAAGCTCCTGAACAACTTGAAAAATATGTTATTATGATTAATCTTGTAATAATTTTTCTAGACCTATTACTTTTTTCAATATTTCATAAAATCCTATTATAAATAGACATGAATAACATAAGGTACACGTTTTGAACACGCAAGGGTGGAGCTAGGAAAATTGTTTTGGGGGCCAAATGAAATCTTCTGAAATTTTGGGGGTTCAAATATAATTTTCTATATTTTAGAGAGTATGAGTTTGCTCATCATCCTTGATTGCACCCTGGATAGACCTTTATTATGAAAAGCTTGCGCTACAATAGTGGTGGTCTAGATTTCAAAAACTCGAGAGTTTGATAAGATGGATTTCCTAATTTTTATTTTTGTGATACAGTTTTCTGTTATTCAGTTAATCTAAATAATACTTCCTCATTTATGTCTCATTTGTCTGAAAATCATCTTTGCAGTGATATCTACTGAAGCCAAAAATATTCTTCTGAGAAACTTCTATGAGCGAGCTGAAGAGAGGGTTGGTAATTAATTTGTTATGTCACATATTTATCATTCACACATTAAACTGTTTTATCTGATGGCTACAGAGATTTCTTCTAGCTACTTATTTGCATTCTCTTTACAGTTGAGACCCAAGAGAGCTGCCTCTGAAAGTCTAATACCAGAGCATGGATGCAAGCAACCTAGGGCCTCCACCTCATGCTAAGCTTTGTCCGTGGGTCCAAAATGCTGGTTGTCGATGTAAATACGAGTTTGTGAAGTTGTCAACTGAAATGGATTTGCTTGTCCATTGCTATGAACTTTGAAGCCATACATGTAGATTTCTGTGTAGGAATCAGATTTATAGTTGGATGATCATATAACAAAGGGTGAGATGATTAACTATGCTTTACCTTGTTTTGACTTTTCTTCTTTTTTTGTTCTATGGATGGATTTTATGCTAGTTGCTATACAAATCTAATTCACAAAAGAGAGAGCATTTTGATAGTTGATGCACATAGATGCAAATCTATTACGTATTTCTAATGTTCATATTTATGGATGTTGATTATTTCATATTCTAATGTTGGTCAGAGAAAGTGGACGCCACTAACTCTTCATTCTGTAAAGAAACTTATATAATAAGAAACTTCAGAGTCTGGTATTTTGTAGATGGTGAAGTCATATGGCTGCCAAGATTGATCACTATAAATAAAAAACAGAGCTGGCTTTTGTTGACAAAACTCCAAAAAACTAGTTTGAATTCAACTCCAGAAATATATCAAAATTTTCATTTTTGTTTTGTCTTATTAAAAATTGGAATATAATGAATGTTGCATGTGACTATATATGTGTAGATTCCACTACTTAAATGCTAAAGATAATAAAATATTATAACTAATATCTGTATGTTGTTGACCTTGTAGGTGCAGCAGTCAAATCTTTCACCCCAAAACGCTAGCTGTCCGAGTTTGATCTTTTTTCTTATTTTAATTTCCATCCAACCTTAAGACTGATCAAGCTGTCCGACTATTTTTTATTTGATACAATTAATTGTTTTAGTAATTATTAAAATATAATTTATATTTTATAAATAATTATGCAAAAAAATTAAAAAATTAAAAAATTAATTTAAATGTCACTCTATCCGGAGTATAGAAACATATGAATGGAAAAGTAAAAAGAAAAAGAGTCAGGGATAAGGATAAAAAATAATCACTCAGCAATATGTGCTTGTACCATATGCATGGAGGGTTGTACATTATTAACCACCCCATTTTTAATTAAATCAGTAACCGGACAAAAAGACAGTCACTGCTTGCCGTGTGTACCACAATTTTAAGCATAAATAAACAGTCGCAAAAACAAAGACGCACAATAACAGAGCTTTCTCTGCAAAATAACTCAACGGCAATGGCCACTCACTTGTACACCTCTTATTCTCCAATCACTACCAACACCATCTCCGCTAGCAACAACAACAATAAGATTATTTCTATTCCTTTACTGTCTAGACATGGTAAAGCAATAGCCTCGCCTCTTTCTCTCAGAAGAACTACCTCACTTTCCATATCGGCAGTTGCAGGAACCACTGTTGTGCAGGTCGATGGACCCGCAACCTCCAGTAAAGGGCCAAAGTCTTTGCCTTTTAGAGTGGGTCATGGGTTCGATCTTCATCGGCTAGAGCCTGGTTACCCTTTGATCATTGGTGGGATTAATGTTCCGCACGATAGAGGCTGCGAAGCTCACTCTGATGGTACTTCTTTTAATTCTGATTTCATGTTTTTGTTTTCATTTCGAAATGAATCGATTATAATTCCATTTCAATTTTGGGAAGATTCAATATCTGGGTTTCGAATATTACTTTGTATAAGTTCAACCAATCAAAACTTAGTTTAATTTATTAATTTTTAAAAAATTGAAATGTAATTTTTGTTTGCAGGAGATGTGTTATTGCACTGTGTTGTGGATGCAATATTGGGTGCACTGGGGCTGCCTGATATTGGGCAGATATTCCCAGATTCTGATCCCAAGTGGAAAGGAGCACCATCATCTGTTTTTATCCAAGAAGCTGTGAGTTTTTTTTTTTTTCTTTTGTTCTGTTTGTAAAAATTGTCTTTTGGAACGAACACAGAATAGACAAACAACCTATTTTGGGATTGAATTGAGTTGCGCTGTTGTATGCTACCTGATTTTCAAATGAGATTAACTACCATTTCCTTTCGTGGATGCCAATACTCTTTCAGCGGAATTGGTTTTAGGGTATTTACTTCAACATAGGAAATCAAATGGTGCTTTATTAGCACAAATCTTTAGAAGTGTGGATTTCTGATTGATGATATAAATGAAACCGAGCTTGAAAATATTCAGTGATCTCTAGTTTAGATAATGGAGTTTAAGAGAAGGAATTGCTGAGGATTTGTTACACTTAGCCTTAGTGCAGTAGAATACCACCGTCTGTTGTCATCAAAGAAGCTGTTAATTCTTTTTATTGATGTGGTTATGGTTATCTGTAGTTCTTGATAGGTTCTCATTTGTTTTCTTGTTGGCTAACATATTTATCTTCTTTTGGTTGCATTTCATTTGGGGAACTTTGAAATGCAAGGTTAAGAGTTTAATTTTTCAGACAAAATTAACTTGAATGAGGTCAAAATGCATGGATTTTCCTTTATTGGTCAGATTGTGAATGTATGAAAAGTTGCTTGATGATGAATATAGGCCTAGTTTCAAACTTGCATAACACTAGTTGGTTGAGCAATGTTGCGTTGTCCTTCATTTGATCAATCTTGATTTAAACAATTTGAATTAAATCTCAAATTTAAAACTTTGGATTTCAAATTTCCTATTCAAACACAACATTATGTTTATGTACGTGCATTGAGTTGTGCTAAATTATTCACAAGCCAAGATCTGCTTCTTGGTATGCTTTGAGAAATTGATTATTCTAATTTTCATTCTTTCAACACTTGGAATTATATACCATATTTACGAACTTGATATTGAAGGTCATGGTAAACTGATATGATATTCTGTCTCATAGAAGAAAACGTTATCTTAAAGTTGAATACTAGTTGCACTGCCTTGAGAAACCAGATAATTAAACAAAGTTCCTGGTTGAAATGGCAAGGATAAATATTTTAAAATAGTGATATTTTCTGGTTGATGGTGCGGGAATGTATCTAGTTTGGATCAGAGAGTTCAGAATTCGTAACATGTGTAAGGATAATCTATAGGAGATCAGTTTGGGTCATTTATCTGGCCCTCTAAAGGTAAAACATACAGTCTATGCAGAAGCACATCACCATTTAGTGTAGTATTCGTCGGTGTTCATTAATTTTCTACCTCTGGTTAAGCTTTTCCATCAATGCAACAACATATGTTAGTGAAAATTCTTTGTAGTTAGGGCAAAACAACATACAACTTATATTTCTTCATCTAAACAATTTGCAATATGTTTCGTTGCAGGTGAGACTTATGCATGAGGCAGGCTATGACATTGGAAACTTAGATGCCACCTTGATTCTTCAAAGACCAAAACTGAGCCCACACAAGGAAGCTATCAGAGAAAATTTATGTAAACTGCTTGGAGCAGATCCTTCTGTCATAAATCTGAAAGCTAAAACTCATGAGAAGGTCGATAGCTTAGGCGAGAATAGAAGTATCGCAGCTCACACTGTCGTTCTTCTTATGAAGAAGTAGACGCGACCTTTAAAAACTCAGAATGATTTGAATGTACCCATTATACTTCATCACCACTGTTATTAGTTGTTTAGACAGATGAACATGTTGGTTCTTTTGATCTTTCGGTTGTATACTAGAATAATTTCGTAATTTCCTTTAGTAATGCGAGTTGGCTGCAAAGTCAGTTGCCATTCTTTCTGTATTATTGATATATGATGGTATCTGGAAGAATAGTATTACCATTACAATAATTCTTGCAATTTAAGGATGGTGATCAGTGAGGTCTCACCTGCTGGTTATAGCATGTTACTAGTTGGAATTTTTATTTTTAAAAAGTTGATTTAATGCTCTATGTTTGTTTTTTTTTTTTTATATGACAACTCTATTATATTTTATATGCTTTTTGGTTAATCAGCTAAAAAAGGGTAAAATAAAGAGCTGAAAGATATGTTTTTTATTTCAAAATTAATAAATTATCCCTTGGCTGCTGTTTTCTGCTGCTGTTCCCTCGTTTTATTTTTTAAACTTTTTAATTTAGTTTAACTCATCATTCTTTGATTTTAATACTTGATTTTTTTTTTTTAATTTGCAGCATTTTAGATCAATTTTCTATGATTTGTATTAGATACTTTTAACGTTTATTTGACAAGATTTTTTTCACATTTAGATTAAAAAAAATATAATTTTACCTATAGGGTTTATTGATTAGATTTATGGTGGAGTAAAGAAGATAAAAGAACCAAAAAGAAAAAATTATTCCTGACTTCATGTAGTTAGTGGGCTTTTAACCGGAAGAAATTAATATAAGGCTGCTAGGCCCAACCCAGAGCCCATGTTTTCAACTTGGTAATTATTCCAAAAGGAATAAACAAAGACTTTGGAACGAAACATAATTGTGACGAAGAAGAAGCTGTTTCTGCAAAATCAGTTTTTTCTGGTGGATGAATTTGAATTTGTTGGATGCGGAAAAAAAAAAAAAAACATTATGAGATGAACATGTTTATCATGTTTGAAATATGAAATGGAAATATATATAAAAAATTAATAGAAAAACCAGATGAAATTTTTATGGATAAGAAAGCTGAATGTTCATTTTCATCATCTATCTCTGACCTTAACGTTCAGTTCTGTGTTTGAATATAGTTGTTCTCTTAGTCATTGAAAGCCATAAGTTCAAATTGCACATTCTTCTTGTGTTATTCATTCCTTAATTTGTTACTTTAGATCATTCTATTTTCTGCCTAATCTTTTTTTTGTCCCTTTATTGAACATTTTTTGAATTTTGCTAAAAAATTTTAGATTGTTTCTTAGAATGTTAATCATACATGATAAACATAACTCTTTAACAAAAAAAATAAAACAAGGCTATAATAATAGCACATTTTTCTTGCCATATTCATTCATTTGTTATATTAAAAATTTTTTTTTTCTGGCTGCATACTTTTTTTAATACATCGTGTCTTGCACTTTGTAAAAAAAAAATGTGAACTTTTTTTTTATATTTTTTTAACTACTATCGATTCCAAACTGATTATATAATAAGCATAACTCTTCGCTGAAATATAAGACTGAGCAGCAAAATGTTCTTGTGAATCGTGACATTTTTCAATTTATCTAAATATAAAACTATAATAGCACATTGTTCTTGTTATATTCATTTATATGTCACTTTGTTATTTTTCTCTTTTTAGTACAAACATGTGTTAATACATTGAATATTTTGCATTTTGTTAAAAATTGTGGATCTTTTTTTTAATTTGAAGATGGGTAGAATGTCTTTTTCTACATTTATGTTCTAGTAATTTAAGATCTCAAATTATAAATGGACAAGCTTAATTAATTACATGGATTTTTCCCTAATAAGAAAAAATAAAAATTTTAAATTTGAATTATGAAGCTTTTTGTTTCTTAAAATATCTTTATAAATTTTGATTTTCCTAGAACTAGAAAACAATGAAATAATAAGAAAGTATATTTAAAAAAAAAAAATTCAGTGGATATTTGTAGAAAAATATACAGGTTTGAAGTTTTCAACTCTCCTTTTCTAATATTGTTTCCTGAGTTTTGACAATAGAAGTAAAAGGACAACTGCAAGTGGAAGATTAACAAATACTTCAAACTTGGTCGCCCTGAAGGCTTTCAACCATTCCTAGTCCAAACAAGACCAAGAAAAATCAAAATCTAACTTATATATATATATATATATAAAATACTTATTTTTACGCTTGTGTTGAAGGTGATAGTCGCAATTTTAAGTTTCAACTACGATTTTACAAGTAAAATTTATTTAAAAATACAATTCATTTTCATTTATTTAATCCTTGTATAAATTTATATTTGTACGTTATATGAAAAATTTACAGCACTCTTAAGTTTTATTTTGACTAATTAAACATTTAAACTTATAACTTGGATATATTTAATAATTTAATTCATAAAATTTTTCTATCGTACGTTTCAACTTGTTAAATTAAATAATTAAACACTCATCGGTCGTTGGAGAATATGAAATTTCAAAAGTTATAATAATCATATATTTACATATAAAAGACAAAATATGAAAATACTAAAAGATTATTATTGATAGTGTGCAGAGGTCAACAATATTATAATAATTCATAATTTTAGAGGACTCACTGTAAAATTTACAAGTGCTAGAAAATGTTTTACATAAGTATAGAGTAAAATTTAAATTTATATTCATATTAATTGAGCACCAACAGTCCAACACGTTAAAAAAATGGTTTGACAATTTTTTCTTCCTAACGCCACCATCAAATAGTCAAAAGCCATGTGGTTTTCAGTTTCACTATCAAAGGCCAACACGCAATAGACCAAATTAGCCTTTCAGTAAACATTTCACATCAAACTCATTATATTGCTTCACCGGTCAGAGAAAAGATAAAAAGAAATAATTGTCAAATCGTCCATTATTAAATATTCTTGTGTTTTAGCTAATCAACTGCAATTAATTAAAAAAACTATATTAATTGAATTTTTAAAAAAAAAAAATAATTTCAAACATCAATTTTGTAAGGCTAAGTGCTCTATTTCCAGAAATAGATTGGATAAAATTAATTAATAAGTTCTTTATATATGATATGTCTTAAAAATAAAAACTGATTTTCCTTAAAAAAAAGAGTAAATATTGGTCAATAAATGCATACCATACCTACGAAATAAAAGAACCAATTCTTAGTAAAAAAAAAAAAAATGGAAAAAATGTTTAAAATGTTTCAAAGTTTTATCCGTCTGACAAAAAAAAAAAAAAACGTTGTGGCACTCTTAAATTCAGTTTTTCAATAATTTCAAGCGTTTTTACACTTGAAATAATCTATTTTAAAGTTTTTGACTTTTATCTATAAAATATTGATTTGATATGCAGTTAGTGTAGCTTTTAGAATAATAATTTTATATTTTTAATTATTGAATAAATGTTTAATTGACTTAATTTTATAAGTTAAGGTGTTCAATAAATCAAGCAAATCTAATTTTATATATTGAAGTGCTCAATGGTTAAAGTAAAAATCGAGAATGTCGCAGTATTTTTTATAAAAAGGACAGTAGTAAATTTACATATTAAGCCAAAATTTATATATTGCATCAAGGAATTTTATTTTTTTAATTAAAGATTATCATATATTATCTTATTCATCAAAAATATAAAATTAAAGATGGAAGACAAACATTTCATTTCATCTCGTCAGACACAAAAATAGTAATCCTTATAATAATATAAGCTGTCTGATTCACTAATTTTCTAATTAAAATAAAAATTAAATGAATTAGCTCACCTAATAGCACTTTATAATCATTAACTAAAATATTAAAATTAGTAAAAAAATTTATTTTGACCGTTTACCGCTTGGTCCACTTCCACCAGTTGTAAACAATCACTCTTAGGTGAAATTTTATTATTCGTAAAAATACCAATCACAAATAATATTATCAATGATAATAGTTTTAGAATGGGAAACCTAGAAGTCAAACATTTATATCTTTTCTCCAGTCGTGTGTGCTTCAGAGATTGGACCGCTTCCTGTTTTGGTTACAAGACTCCCTAATTCATCAATCAATCTGATTTATAAAATGGGCCCACAACGTTGAAACTTGAATCTTTCTATACGTGGACCCGATTGTAGTTTGAGACTACTGTCTTACTTATTTTAATTTATTTTCTGATTTTACAATAAAATATAATTTAATTTTAGCAAGGTAGTCTCTGCGCACTTTCCAAATATAAATAGTTTAAAATTTTTATATTACGATTAATAAACAGTTAATTTTATTATATTATAATAAAATATTTATTAATTTGATTAAATTAGTATTTATCTCATATTATTAAAAATTAATGTGTTTAATGTATATCAAGGTAAAAATTTAAAAAGTTCATTAAAGTAGCGAAATTACAAGCTGAAAATTACTAGAAAAGTCAAATTTCTATCTCTAAAAGGAAAAGCAAAATATAAATTTCCATTTATCTTCTATAGCTTATTTTAAGAAAATTGTTTTGGGATTTCTTTTTATTTTTAGCTATACATTGAAGATGATACCTAAACAGACAAGTTTAATACAAGGAAGCATCCTTGAATTTGTGCAACAAGCAACTGTATCTCAAAAGCCATATATATTAATTCAAAAATACTATAATTATTAGAGACAAAAATAATGTCATATAAAAGGAAACTTTGTAATTATTATGTTTGGACATAAACCTTTCAAATTAAATAAAATATAAATAACAAAACAATATTTTATAATGTAAAATAAAATAATCTTTTATAATTTGCTTCACAGCTAATGCTTTGATGATAATAGTAGCAAAGGGGCTGGAATCTGATGTCATACGCACTACATGTCTTTTGTACAATACAAGGTATATTGAATTGAGTCTAAAAAAACTTACTTACTCCCGATATATAAATTCATGAGAATATTTTTAATAATTCAATAAAAAAAATAAAATAATAAATTAATTTTAAAAAATTATCTATACGAGTTGAAAATTGAGATAATTAAAATTGGTTATTTTAAAAAAAAATTAGCCTTTAGGACTTTGTGATTTGGATTGCCCTCGTTATGTTTTCATTAAATTAATGTGGTGTATGAGTGTGTATTTTTTTTTCTTTTTTTAATATTGAAGAGGAGAATCGAACCTCAATCTATTATTAAATCGTAATGCATTTCATCATTAAGTTATGTCTTATTGTGTGTATGAATGAGTTTATGCCGATAAGTATAAGTGTTATCAAACTTTAAATTTTCAAAACAAAGAATATTAATTTTAGGTGGTGGTGCACCTAAGGATGCAAAACGATTAGGGACAGCGTTTAAAATACTGAAAGTAATCTCCGACTTTGAAAAGGAAGCAAAGCCGCGTTATACAGCAAAATCACGAGGTTCAATTCACTTGGCGACCCAATTCAACTCCGAAGAGCAAGCAAGTTCAGAGAGAATGCAGTAAGACCACCTTCACTTAAACTTTTCCACTTAATACCAAAGCAGCCCATTATATTCATTTGTTCAATTTGGCATATATTCCCTTTTTATATTTTTCTATATTCATATGGCAAAAAAATCCCATAATGCCTAATAATTAGTTCATTTCTTGTAATTGTAGGATACTACCCTACCTTAAGATGCAATGTTAATTTTCTTTTTTGATGTCGGTATTATATACTCTCTCCGTCCCGAAAAATAGTCCATCTTTTTTTTTGGTTTGTTTCAAAATATAATTCACTTTCCTTTTTTACATTATATTTAATCTTTAAATTGTCTATTATATGTTTATTAAATTTTATCTTATTTTTAATAACTCTCCTTAATTTTTACTTGTTATTCTAATATAACAATTGTTCATTTATTATTTAAGATAGACATAATAGAAAAGTTATATGAATAAAATTGAAGAAAATATCATATAGTTTGATCAGTAAAAATTAAATCCAAGCAAGAAAGAGCTTTGCTGCATTTATATCTGTCTTTATCCGAGCAAGAGACAAAGGAATAAACATTAGACAAAGAAATAAACATTGAGCGAGAATCTCCACCATAATTAATGCTAATTTTTAACTGAATCTTACATGTTTTAAAATAATTGAATAACGTGAGTCAATTCTTTTAATAATTTCTCTAACAAACATTAGAAAGATGAAAATCGAATATGAGACTTTTGAATCTAAAGCATAGACCAAAGAATGATTTGCACATGAAATTTTGAAGTTAAAATGGATGCATGAGTTGTAATAATAGAATGAAAGGGAGGAAATGCTGGCACGTTGATATACAGTAGGACCCAATTAAGAAATATCACTGAAGCAGTATGATGTGAGAACTTAGTACTACTTTTTGCTAAAATATTGTTGTCGGTCGCAATTGAATGATACTAAAACAGCACATCACTGTGTGTCTCTGCCACTACAACCCACATTGACTCGGTAACGCGGTCTACATTAAGGTTGTGGGGTTCTAATTTCAATAATGCAATATTTGGAACTGTAATTTTGTCCATTTTTCTTTCAATTTAATGCTGCGACATGTGTCAAACATTCGTTCCGTTAGTAGGATATCTATCCCGTGTTTATGCCAAAAAAAAAAAAAAAAAATCCAAATACAACTAACTATTACTATTAATTTTTTAAAAATCAAATCAGATAAATCAATTCAGTGTGATTTGATTATTCAATTGGAACCATAGTCTATGCACATCGTGTGATATCATTTTATAATTAAATAAAAAAATTGATTAATCTAAAACTTGAACGAAGATAGCTCAATGATAAAAAGTATTTATGGGGTTGATCACTACGGTATGAGTTATGTGTTCGATGTTCCGCAATATAAACTCCCTCACAGATCTATCTTTTTGCCCTCGCGGACGAGCGGAGATTAGTTGGATTTACTAGAGACTGTACGAACAGACACAAAAAAAAAATTGATTAATCTATAAATTTATATTGTCACACATATTTTATCCAGTTATATAAAAATTAAAAATCACACGCATGCCCTTAAAAAATTCAATCCAACTCAATATAAACTATTAGACAAGAACAATTGAATATGACATCTTATTTTATTTTTTATTTTTTATTCAGTATAATATACATAATTAAACATACACACACGTACACCAAGTGTTATATGTTATTTTCATATTTGAATGAATTAATAAAAAACTTCTATATATTTTTATGAACTTATAATTATTCTATTTTTTTTAATTCTAAAATTTGACTAAAAATATAATTATGTCCGTTTGTTGAGAGACAAATACAAATTTTAAAAAGTAATGGAGAAATATTGTTCTAAGGGTTATATACATGCTAAAACTCGTACGATGGTGATCCATTACCATTTACAAGAAGTTTCCCGACCTTTGCATGACATTATTTTGTTGGAAATTGGAAAACATAAGTGAAGGTTTTTTAACCATAATAGTAAAAGATAAATGATGGAATTAGTTGATTTAATTTAAATTAATTAATTTAATCCCATATGTCTAAATAAATGAATTTTATAAAAATAAATGAAACAAAAATTTAATTGAGAATCGAACTAAAATGAATTGAATTGTTTTGATTCGATTCGATTCAATTTTTTAATTTTTCTTTATTTTTAAAAAATCGAACCTGAATCAAAGAATTCTAAAATCATATAAAACTAAACTAAATTAGATAGATTCAACGTGATTTTTCAAGTAATGTTGAACGCTAAATGAGACCATATAATGAGCTGAATTTAGACTTGGAAAACATAATTTTTTTAAAAAAAATTTGGTCTGTACAACTCAGCACATTTTTTATAAATTAAAATTTGTGGTCCGGTCGATGAACAAATCCTAATCCCTTACTGTTAAAACATTCATAAATTAAGAAATCAGGAATCAAGAACGCCTACCAAACCTCACCCATCTGTCAAAAGAATACCTGGTTGATCCTTCATGGAACCTTCAGTCCATGCTAACACTAGTTTTCTTTTTTCTCTGTATTTAAACCAAGGAAAGACCATAGACAGGCACCTCAGACCACAACCTCCCATCTCATCGTCTATAAATATATCACACAATTAACCAAGCTCTCACAAACAACTACAAGCACAAGCACCCGATCTAGCAAGAACAACATAACTCTCTCTCTCTCTCTCTCTCTCTATATATATATATATATATACATTTCTCATTCTTGATAAACTTTTGAACTTGAAAATAAAATGGTGTTTAAGTTAAACAATCAGTTGTTGTCGAAAATAGCAACCGGTAATGGCCACGGCGAAGACTCACCGTATTTTGATGGGTGGAAAGCCTACGACAGCGATCCGTATCATCGGACAAAGAATCCAAATGGAGTTATTCAGATGGGTCTTGCTGAGAATCAGGTAATTTGAATATTTCGTTTTTGCTTAATTTCTTGAAAGTAATATATAACATGTGCAGATTTTTTATATAATGTTAATTTTCATTTAATTCGCTTCACTTGCAGCTTTGTTTTGATCTGGTTCAAGAATGGATCAAGAATAACCCAAAAGCTTCCATTTGTACTCCTGAAGGAGCAGAAGAGTTCAAAGATATAGCTATCTTCCAAGATTATCATGGCTTGTCAGAATTCAGAACTGTAAGCAACTTAAAAAAATTAACTAATTTTGTTGAAAACCATAATTAGTTTTAGTCAATTATTCTTTCCACACTGTATCTGTATATTTACTAATTAAAAAGACTGTTTGACTTGCAGGCCGTCGCAAAATTCATGGCGAAAGGTAGGGGAGACAAAGTAACATTTGACCCTGACCGTATTGTTATGAGCGGAGGAGCCACCGGAGCTCATGAAATGGTTACCTTCTGTTTGGCCGATCCCGGCGACGCTTTTTTGGTGCCTACTCCTTATTATCCAGGGTAAGTAATTAATTCACTCATTTTTTCTCTTACTAAATGGAAAGTAAAAAAAAAGAAGAAGAAAACAAATAAATAAAAATCTTAAGCTTAATGTTAACGTTTTGTCTTCTTTTTCCACACCTAAACGGGTAGAGAGGGAGAAAAAATATCATTAATAATTAAAAACAAAGATTTTGATTAATTTAAATTAAGTCAAATCAACTAGTTGTGAAAGTCAAACAATTTTAATGTCATTATCTCAATTAAGCTCCCAGTGGCTAACCTGTCCTGTCATAGCCTTTAGCATTCAACACAGGCTGTATGATTGGTGGGGGCAAATGTATATGAATAAGAACAAAAATAATTTCCTAGTAGAGCTTGTCATCAACAAAACTAGTACTCATGATTCTTTTACAGACCACAAAAAAAGAAAAACACTAATAAGGGAAAGAAAGCTGAGGTCTAGGGTGATCCATTTTGCATTTTGGCTTTCTTATGCAGCTGAATAGGTCTTGTCGTTTAAGGAATATATTATCACTTCAAGATTCTCTGTTGTCATTGCTTGCTGCTATTGTTAGTTGGAATTAGTTAGAATATTAACTATTAACCTTAATAGTTTAGTTAATTTAATTTTATGGATGTCGCTACGTGTTAAATTCTCTGCTCAGCATTTGAACCTAAAACCTTTTGGTTCGACTACCTATGTATTCTTTAATTAAGAGGTATACTAAAATTCTAAAAAGAACTATTCATCTTATTATTTCAGATTTGATAGAGACTTGAGATGGAGAACAGGAGTTCAGCTTATTCCAGTTGACTGTGAAAGCTCAAACAATTTCGAGGTTACAAGAGAAGCCTTAGAATATGCTTATGAGATGGCACAAATTGATAACATAAGAGTAAAGGGTTTGCTCATAACAAATCCTTCAAATCCTTTAGGTACAATCTTGGACAGAGAAACTTTAAGAAGTATAGTCAGCTTCATCAATGAAAAGAACATCCATTTAGTCTGCGATGAAATTTACGCCGCCACAGTTTTTACCCAACCGGAATTTATTAGCATTGCAGAAATAATACAAGAAACAGAAGAAGAAGGAGAAGAATGCAATCTTGATCTTATCCATATTGTTTATAGTCTTTCTAAAGATATGGGATTTCCTGGTTTTCGAGTTGGCATAATTTATTCTTACAACGATGTCGTTGTTAACTGTGCAAGAAAAATGTCAAGCTTCGGATTAGTATCGACACAGACTCAACATCTACTCGCGAGCATGTTGTCAGATGAAGAATTTGTTGAAAGGTTTATTACTCAAAATAAGAAGAGATTAGCTAAAAGGTACACTGACTTTTCTTTAGGGCTTGCTCAAGCTGGTATTAAATGCTTGAAAACAAGCAATGCAGGCTTATTTGTATGGATGGATTTGCGTAGGCTTCTTAAAGATCAAACAGTTGAAGGAGAAACTGCTTTATGGAGGATTATAATTAATGACGTTAAACTCAATGTTTCTCCTGGTTCTTCTTTTCACTGCACTGAACCAGGTTGGTTTAGGGTTTGCTTCGCTAATATGGATAATCATACCATGGATGTTGCTTTGTCAAGAATTAGAACATTTGTGCTTCAAAATAAGGAAGCTATGAAGCCAAAGAAGAAATTATGCTGGCAAGGTAGCCTTAAACTCAGCTTCTCCTCTCGAATTTACGACGATTTCATCATGTCTCCTCACTCTCGACCTCAATCGCCTATGGTTAGAGCTACAACTTGATCCAATCTATGTTCAGTAAACTATAATGAAGTACATATAACAGAATGAAAATGAAAATAGATAAAAGTTCTATTTCATATCCTTCAATTATATTTCATTATAGTTAACTAAACTAGTCCTTGCATTAAAAAAAAACATTTGGACTGCTTTTACTTTCGTCTGAAAATTTGTAAAATTTTTATTGTATTATTATTATTATTGTTTTCTTTTAGAATTTGGTTATATAATTAGTGTTTTTCAATTTATATATATTATTATTCTTTTGTAATATAGTAATTATAGTATAGTTCTAAAAAGCAGATAGATATGACCAATATAATAACCTATATGGGTACATGCATCTCCCAAATGTACTGCGTTTCTTTCTACAAATGTAATTTATTCTTTTTCTTTTTTTTTTTTTTTCGATGGAAAAAGTTTCACTCTTAAGATAAAGATCTTATCTTTTCTGTTCAGTAGGAGATTTCTATGTGCGCAAATTCATTGGATCTATTGTAATAGATAGAAAATTACCAAATTGAAATTGAAAATGGAAAGAACCACTTGGATTATTTTCTCTTCTTGCATGATTTATGTTCTATACCATATATAGGAAGTGGCAGACAAGACAAGACTTTGACAAGCATAGAAACCAAACCGTGGATTGGATATATAACTCTAATATCCAAATACGATCACTAGCCTTTCACATCTTCTTTTCGCGATTGCGTGCTCAGTGGGGTCACTGAATGTTGCCTTCTATTTTTTAGCTAGTAATCGTTGATCCCTATCGTTTATCCACCCAGTGAACCTGTTTAGAATTTATGCATGTATCCCAATTTATCATTTGAAAAAAAAAAAAAATCATATCATCATAATTATCATTATTAGTGTAAGTAATTTTTTTCTTGATATGGTTATCCTATCAACTATGGGATTAGAAGTTGATAGAATCATAAATATAATTAATAATTATCATAAAAGATAATAAAGGTGAAGTGACTAATATTTTAAAAAAAAAAACGAATAGCTAATTGCCGTTAAAAAAATTATCACTACTTATTATTGTTTTATATTTTTTTATTAAAAAAAACATTCTTACCTTTATTTTTGTGAAATATTTTTTATTAGATTAGCCGTATTTACGTGTACATGAGCTCATACTCAACGTGGATATCTAACTAAATATTTAAAGTCAGGATTTTTTTTTTTTAATATAAATTTGAGTTGGTAATCTACTTTAATTTAAAATATAAATAATTCTAATTATTGACAGATGAGTGTCCACTGTGAGTCATTAATAATTAAATCAACTATCCAATCAAAATAATATACATTTAAATTCAATTCTCAAATAAATTATTACGACAAGCCTTTTATTGTTAAAAAGAAATGGAAGTAGGAATTTGTTGACCAAAATTTTTTTTCCAATGGAACATTTGATTTATAAGCTATCACATGTAAATAATTTTTAATTTGACTTTATCCCAAAAAAAAAACTTTTTGAGAAATAAGAAATGAAACGTATGGCAGGTATTTTCCGGCATTCATTCTGTTTGGAGCTTTTCATTTTTAATTCAGGTAGTGTGTAAGCTTATTTGGAACACTTATGGACGGTAAAATTATTAATCATAACGGGTTAGAATAGCATATGAATTAGATCTGCATAATGTTAGTTGAGGGTACGCTTATTAATAATAAAAAAATATTTTTAATTAGGTTCGAGTTTAGTTAATTTGAAATTCATAGTTATTTTATTTATTTGTTTATAGATACCATAAACGGATTTAAAGCAAATATATATAATAAAATTATTAATAAATTCAGATATAAACACTTAAACTAGTATAACTCGCTAAGCAGAACATCACTCTCCCATCTCTAACAGTTAAATAGCAATCATAGCTCTTTTAAAATAAATGTGAAATGGATATAAACAGTAAAATTTTAAAATGAGTTTCGGTATGAATATTCGAAAATTTACGTATGGTTGCTACGTTTCCATCGGTAAGCACTAGAAGTTGTGTGTACCCCATAAATTTAAGACCAACAGTGAGATTAACAACCCATGAATTTAGACGGTTTAATTAAGATCAGCCGTTGATATTAGAGACGCACCAAAAGATTCCGGCCTGAAAGGCCAAATTATGGACCTAACCAAAGATGATTTGAACCAGCCCGCCCATTTCCAGAAATATTTCTTTGAGTTGGACTGATTAAATGGTTTCCTTTCCAGGACGGCATCGGGACCAAAAAAATTTCATAGATATCTTTTCTCTCTCTCTTTATATATTATTTTATTAAAAGAGTTGAAAGGATAGAAATAATATTGTGAGCTAAATGTTAATAATATATGATCCGATTGATCTTTTTTCATATTATACAAGATGTAGAGAGTCAAAAGTCTTAAATTCTCAATCATAAAAGTTATCGCTAATTTGGTGAATGTTATTTAAAGGAGAGATTACTTTAATTGTGTAGCTCATAATGTTATCTCAATTCGTTGAGCTTTTCAAGTATATATATATATATATATATAAAAATATTATGGATAACACAAAGAGGTAATAAACTCATCAAATTGATAAAAAAAAATTGTTATTAAGAGAATTTGAATTCGAAATCTTTTACTTCCTACATTAATGAAAAAACCAATTAGATCTCAACTAATTTAGAATATAAATATTGTGTTATTTATTAATTATTTTCCTTGATATAATAATAAATTTAGGTCATATAACATCATCAATACTATCATTTTTTCAAGATGATAGCTGGTGACGTATTATGTCATTTCTGGTTGAAAAAAAAGTTAATTTAGTCATTATCTCTAATTAATCTATACTAAAAAAAGGTTCAAGTGATGTGAGAGATCAGATAAGTTATGCTTAAAAAAATTAATGAAAGGATTAGTTAGATAAATAATTTTCAAAGGGACCAAAGATGAGATCATTCGTGTTCAGTATATCACAACCACTAAATCCACGAGTTTGTAAACAAAATCATAAGCAATAGTCTACGTGATGAAATTATGACAGAGGCATGGATTTTTAAAGCCTAAAAATTATTTGCTAGAATAATTAATTAGTTAATTAATCGGTTCTCTTTGTAGAATGATGATTTTTTCAGACACAGTGTCGTGTCCAATTAAATGATGGCTTTCTTGGTAATTAATGTTGTCCTATCCCTAACTTAAGAATTTAAATCTCCAACATCAGATTAATTATATGATTTCCTTCTTCAATAGATGCCAAACGTGTGCTTATCAATAATTGGGTTAGGTCGGATACTGACAATTCAAAAGAGTCTAAAATCTAATTCTGTTCCAGTTTTGGGCCTTTTGCTAAAAAGCAAAATTTTTGTTATAAATTATAATAAACGACAAGGAAAAAACTTTTTCATCGAGGATAGGAAAAGATTTTCCTTCCTTTCGTTGCCGTTTCGTTTTTTTTTTTTTAATTTTCTCCCCTTTAAACCAAAGGAATTTTTGAGGTAACGATGTCGTTTTTCGACAAATAAGGACTGTAGAAGCAGTGATTATATGTGAAAAAATACTTTCTGAAAATTTAATCATGGAAAAAATTTTTTATTTTGAATTGAAAGGTATAATTTATTATTTTCTTTATAATCTAATTTACAAAAACAAGAAATTCCAAATCAACATATAACACAGGCATTTGGGTTCTCTTCAGCGCTCGACACAGGGTAATATTGTGTCATGTAAGGATTATAGGCCTTGTAAGCTTTAACAAGCTCTGCAATTTGTTGTTGCTGATTTGGATTCTTTTTATCATCTTTCTTTTTTTCATCTTTCTTCTCCTCTTTCGCTGGTCCGACTGTCAAAATTTCTGTATGCCAACCTTTCCTTAACTTGCTTACCACTTCCACTGGATCAACAGCTCCTATTACTGTTAATTTCCCGTCTTTCATGTCTATGGCAATCGAGTCAATCCCTATACAAGGAAAATTTAAAACAAAAACTGCTAATGAACATAAATATATTTGAAAATATTGATCTAGATATCCGTAGGCGATGAAAAGAGGAATTAAAAATAAAAAAAAACCTGAAAGGCTTGAAACAGCTTTCATGGCCTTTTGCTTCGCCTTGTCATCATGTAAGTTCAACTTCAATACTACTTTCTGCAGCAGAAACAGAAAGGTTACAAGCTATAATCATTTTTACCTCTGATTTCCAAAACCATAAACATTGAAGGAATTAAGAACTTTAAAACAGAACACATCAAAACCATAGTGGAATTCACAATATTGAAGAAAAACCCAGAAAAGACTGCAGCTTTTGTTCAAAAAGAAAAAAAAGCTAACCCATAAGAGATTATTGTTTTAAAATCCCATTAAAGAACCCCCCAAAAAGAAAAGAACAGTCACATAGAAAAAACAATAACATGCTTTTTCCAGGAAACTAAGCTTGTATTGAAGTAAAGGGAAAATATTGAAATCTCACCTTCATTTTCAGTTGACTTGAATACTCCTTGTCAAAAAATTAGAATAGATAAAAATGAACAAACCCAACAAAATTGAGAGGAAGAGTCTTAACTATATAGGAAGCTTCCTTGCAGAAAGGAGTGTAAAAGATTGACAGATAATATCATATGAAGCCAAAATAGGTGAAAACAAATTGCTTCACGAAACCCAAAAGTATTCCTTAACAAGAGACTTGATCAAAGCCATGGAGTGGGAACACTGGGGACAAGCCCAAGCTGCGGACTTCAAACCTAAGACCAAGTCATTTTGGTGGTTCTGGAGACTTCCAGAGTACTTTATTTAATAATAATGACTAGTTTTGAGTCTATTCTTTTTTTTTTTCTTCTTCTTTTTGAAAGAAACAATAATTCCTACATGATTACTTGATTAATAGTCAATTGGATGAAACAGTGTCGTTTAACTAGTAGCTCAATAATATTATGTTGACTGTCTATCTACTGTATAAGCCTAGAAGTTCAATTTTAACGGTATTGTTTAGTGTTTTCCTGTTTCTTTCTCAGACAATAACCAGTGCCGCATTTCTTATTTACTTTATTCAACTCAATTCCACTCGATATTAACATAATAGATTTTCTTGATTTTTCTAATAAAATTAAATAATTTACTGATTGTGGATAAAAGAATATTATAATTCTTTTAGAATAATATAATTATTTGTCTATTTGGTGCATATCAAAATTAGTTGTTTATCCAAAGTTTTATATTTATTTTAAATTATTGTTTTAGAAAAAGCAATTTTATAAAACTGCTCAACTTAATTAGCTGAATCTGCTCAACCTATGGGGAGGCACGATATATTAACAATACAATTACCAAAATCCCAAATACATGCCAATACATTACCAACAGTTGATTAATTACAGTTGCAATACAATTTTCTTGAATGTGATATTATTAAAAAATTAATAAATTGATTAATTACAGTTGAAAAACGATTTTTCTGAATGCGATATTGGCAAGAATTTGGGTCCCAAAATAATTAACCAATTTGAACAACCTGAACAAACATCTGTTTGTATTATTGGATTCAAATATACAAAAATAAGTAAACAAACAATTTTATTTAATATTAATGAAAAATTAATTCCACATTTATCTATATATTTTAATTGATTAATATATTTTCTAAATTTATTTAACATTCATGAAAAAATTAATAGATATGTACATATTATTAAATAACTAGATAATTATGACTTCCTTTTTCTTTTAAAAAAAATTATATCTATTTATTAAATTCAAGTTATTTATACCCAGTTCTATTTTATCCAACTTAAATGGTGACAGACAGATTATTGCTTTGTAGCACAAAGATTATTGCATTAGAGGCGTATATACCTGCTGTTCGTTTTTTAGAAGTTTATTAAAGATGGCAAAAGGATTACTGGTAAGACACCCAGCCAAAGATTATTGGCAGCCGAGCTTTCCAAAGTTAGAAAGCCTACCTTACAAAATATAAAAACAGCCAACCTGAACAAAACAGAAAGGTAAGAGTAGTTTGCATCATATAGGAAAACTCCCAGAGCTTCCATCGCATACGAAAACACCACAGCTTCACATAGGAAAACACCCACAAATATCCACAACCTCGCAAGGATTGCCACCCAATATATATTTGACAGACTTCAATAAATCAAACTCCAGTAAATCAGAATATTGTTCCACCGGTTTAGGTCGAAAATCCTTATTTATAGTATTTAAAAAACTAAAGTCTAAAGCACGAGATTTAGACATTTCTCTTGGGGAAGAACTAACCTTAAAGGTCTCCACATGAATAGACAGGTCATCAAGTTGAGGATATAACCCAGCTTTAATAGTGCAAAGTGTCCTTTCCCCTAGACGAGCTATGGATCCACCTCCGCGAAATGGCACTTCTGTATGCCCAACGCCATCCATATACACAAAATCATCATCAGCAGGCTCTAATTTAGGTTTTAAAAAATGGGCAATCAAATTTCACAGGAGATAACAGGTATGCACAAAATGGAGAGAGACACACTTCGTCAACAAGTAAACTCCCTCCTTCCAAAGGAAAAGACTAGCAAGAAAATGAAGTCCATCCGGTGGGGCGATTGGTATCCAGACACAGTATCTGTTTTTGATTGCTAGTTGAGATAAAGAGCCTGGAACCTCCTACACAATAGGAGTCTACTGTAATCATAGGGGAATATTCAGAGTAATCCATTGGCTCAGGAACTTCGAGCCAGCTATTTTTAGTTGGATCAAACAGCTCAAAACTTGGACGTTGCTAACACTTAAATTGAGTAGATATCGTTTGATGGACTAACAAAACAAACAGTCGAAACCTCGATCAAAGCCCAGATAATGGTTGAGGTAACCAAGTATTATGCCATCCATAATCAACAAATGAAGAAAGAAACAAATTAGCAATTTGTTAGAACGGATGGAATTCATTTATTAATAATTTAACAGCAATCATTTTGCCAACAATACAGTACTTCTAACTTACAAAAATTTGTAGTATCATATAATACCTTGGAAGTTTATTTTCTCTCTCTATGTATGTGTGTGTACATAAATCATCTTCTGGAAAAATTATTCTGCAAAGAGCGGATGGAATTCCAGAAAAGGTTATAACTAACAAGGGAAAATGACTCCATGAAAATTATTGTGTAATGGCTGGCATTTGTTAAATCTCAACTAAACTGAAGCTTGTAGAGATGCCCGAGCAATTTCTAGTGCCTCTTCTACTGAAGATGCTCTCTGGAGTTTGGATTTATCAACAATAGGTTGGCACCTTGCAAGTTTGGGAAGGAGTTGAAATTCCTACAACATTTTTACAATGGCAGAAGTTAAATATTGCAGAAATTTACTATGAAATTCAATAAAAAGAAAAGAAAAAGAGGGGAAAAGAGGAAGAAGAAAGGGGATAGGAGAAGGGGAGGCTAGTTTATTCATGTTTATTTCCTTGTGGAAAATGTATAAAAAATATTTTGAATGAAAAATTAATCCTTATGAACTAATGAATAGTAGATTTTTTGAATATTGTTTTTATAAGTTTGAAGCTGATTTTGAAAAATGTTTCGAATGTGAGCTTTTCCCAAATTCATTTTTGCATCCATAAGAAAACCATATTCAAAAAGCTAAATCCATTGGGCCAACAAAGAATACTCTTAATCTTGGCCCAAAATATGCTTTTAGCAAAAGCAATGCCAAACAGGCCCTAAATGAGTTTGGAAACAGTACCTCAGGACTTCCACTTTCAAGTAAAACTCCTTTCAGTTTACCTGTGAGGAAGCAAGAATTAGTAAAATCCTCTCCATAGAAATGACAAAAAATAATCTCAGCAGCGAGTGTGACTCTGTGTATGTGTGTGAGAAAGAGAGATAAAGTAGACTAAATTTATATTTACCAGACTCTAGCCAGAAAGTTGCAATCTTAGGATCAAAATTTCCAATCTCAATTGTCTCTCCAACTGCTCAATTAGACAATTATAAGTGAAAATAATAACAAAATGCACAGAAGATAATCCACAAATGAAGTTCCTGAAATGTGACACAATAATGAAACCATAGCATTGTAACTTGATTATACCATTGTCTCCAAAGAACTGCCACCATATTTTTCTTTGGCTGCCTTCATACTCAAAAACCCTTGAATAGAAGTATGGGAGATAGTCATATCTGGACATAAAACAGCTAAATTTTCAGCACGTCCACGTCACTTGATGGAAGTAATCCCATCATACTTTTAAGTCCAATAATTGATTCACCAATGGAAAGAGTGCAACTCACGTGCTAGTCTGTGCACTAAGTAATGCTTTGACGCAGTGCTGTGCTGATCGACGAGCATGGTCCACATGTTCAACTCTTGCTATACGGTTGTATATCTGGACAGGGTAAACCGTTAGCACTTTAAGGCCCCTTCAAGGTAAATAAAAAGGGATGAAGTTTATGTATGAGATACACACCTTTAGTGGGAATGCTGCTACATCACCAATTGCAAAAATGCCAGGTATATTTGTCCTGAACTGACCATCAACCTGAGATTCAAAAGTACAAGTGCTCAGATACCTGATACCTTATATATAAATATTCCAATAAAAAGCTAGGATTTTGCGAACTAAATAGGAAACCCAACTGTTAAATGCTATCCTAGCTTCCAACTGATTCAGCGGCATTAGCCCATTTGATCAAGTTATAAAATCTACATCTATAATGCAGTGCAGTAACAATGACAAAAAGAAATGCCGGGTCCTGAAGACATTATATAGGTTATCAATATTAAAAGTATCTAAAAAGATTGCACCAATTAGAAATGATAACGACCTAGATATGCAGAGAAGAATTTCAGTTTTAAGACACCAAAATATCTTGGTGTCCCAGGCTCACCTGTATTCCACCAATGGTGGTATTCAAACCCACTTTCTCAAAGGGACTGACGACTGGCTTTGCCCCAATACCAATTATTACCTGCACAATAAATTAAAGGATTTGCTTCAAACTCTTTTTCACTGAGAGAAGATAGAGAACCCTTCTCCATCTTGTCTACTGTATAGGAATCAAGCCTTGCATACAATGATTATATTACTTGCATGATAAAAACTATACTTCAAATATTAAAAAAAAAAAAAAAAAGATGAACAAAAATGAAGCCCCAAACTTGCCGTGTCTGCTTCTATAATAGATCCATCTCCCAGTCTAACAGAAGTTACCCGTCCATCTGAACCAGCCTCTAAGTTTTTTATAGCAGTGCCCTGGCCAGAAATACAAGAAAATCAAGTGTAAGGTTATATTTAAATATTGTTGTCTATAAGCTAGACATAAACCTATTGATACAAATTAGAGAGAAAGAGAGACAGAGAGAGCACCTTCAGAAATTTGACGCCATTTTCTTTGTATAATTCTTCATATCTCTGGGCGAGTGATGGGGTAAACAACCTTTGCAAAAGATGCTCCTCCGGAAAAATTATCTATTTCAGAGAATAAAAAATGTAAGTCAGGTTAATGCTTAACGCTCAGAAGATCCACCAAAAATAGCCACCATAATATAAGGTCTAGCTAACAATTGTTTTCACATGCAAGAATAGGCTCGTTTTTTCCTATCAGCATGCTATTTACAGGACGAGGCCATTTCTTATAGAACAATAGAAATCTTAAGCTTTAGGATTTAAGAGCAACCCAATTCTTGACAAAAGGTGAAAGACTGCCTTCTTTCTACACTGTAAATGCCTCCATCAATGACAAGAAGAAGGCTTATGGAGTATCTGTTATAGAAATCAAAGTGAGGAGGACAAGGAAGGAAACTTAATCTTTAAGCATCATGTTACCAGTTTATATCTATCATGAAGGGATGATATACCTAAGCTAACAAGCATTTATATTCCATGAGGACAACCAATATCAAGGCATTATTACAATACACTTCAAGATAAGAATGCCAACCACAATTACATTCTTGAGGGACTTTATATAACACCAACTACAAGATGAGAGAGTTAATTAAGATGTCCCAGTTCTAGTGCTCTGCAATTGGTTGATTCGGTTTTGAACCGATAAAACCAAAAACTGAAATACATTTTTAAAAAAAATCAAACTGCACAAGTTTGGCCGTGCAAATTTAGCTTATTTTCTTCAACTAAACCGAAAATTGAAGTTACTAATTATAAACCGAACCGATTAACCTAAATAACTGAAGTGAAAAACAGCACTAGATCGGTATGGTTTTAACTGATGTGTGCCTCCTACCTTCCATGTAGGTAACAGCTCCAGGAGAGCTAGATACGGCTAAGATAGAGTATACTGAAACAGAAGAAGTGTTAACCAAGAATTTTTACGATTACTGTTAATATCATGCTTTATTCAGAATTGCAGATGTAAAAGAAATAGGTACAAAGAGCTATTTTACATTCAGAAAGAGAATGAACATAAATGTAACCTTTCCTAAGCATAAACAGGCATGAGTTTTCTAAACATTACCGATATGCCGTATGCAAAGACAATTCTGAATTCCCTATAGCAGCTCATGCATAAAAAACAAAGTATAAATTGCATCAAGTGGACAACAGCTAAAACACAAATGCTCAAGATGGGATAATCAATGTTGCAATCAAAGTCAGTTCAGGATGCTAGAGATGGAAAATTGATTGACAGAAAGCAGCAGCAAACAACATTCAAAGAAATATGATGTTAAAATGCTATAAATGAAGAAAATTTCAAAATTCTCTACTTTCAAGAACATCATACTGATTATTGAATCCAACTACCACACAAGCTCTAAGACTCATGAATACATACTGTAGTATCAAGTTTCCAACCAACAGCTGCTGCAGCAACCTCCATGCCAATGTAACCACCACCAACAACTACCACCTTCTGCGCCTTTTCCTACACAAAATGGAAATTTCTTGTCAGAACAAGGATTAAGCAACAACTTCTAAATATTAAGCAATGTTTGACAAAGACATGCAGTTCATAAGATACAAATTCCAGAGTTATAATGTTGAAGTAAACTAAAGAACATTTGAATCTGCATAATGCTGGAAACTCCCTTATGATTATCATAAAAAAAACAAGGGTTTAAAAATGCAGTAGTAGGATTTTGCAACTTTAGAGCGCTCAATAAAAAGGCATTTCTATGCAAATTTGTAAAACTTCTAGGGAGACATTTTTCAAATTCATATACCAAGAAATCACTTAAAAAACTGAATACTTTGTAGATTCAGAATATGATCCATGTTCAGTACTTGCACAAATGCAGTTGAAATTATATTTTTACTATCAATATAAAAAATCTAAGTAAAGATAAAACACAACACTGCAATATAATCATGATTGTAGGTACAAAGTAAATGAGATGAAATTCTTGAAATGCTCAAACCATATTTCAATCAGGTTGTTTACATAATATAGGAAATTAATAATTGAACAGAAACTCTGGAGAGCATGCTAAATTATCAAATTATCATACACAAGTGAAATGAAAGTAAAATTACCAAAGATGAAATTAGCGAATCAGCATCTGCCACATCCCTGATGTAGTGAACGCCAGGTAAATTTCCTCCTATTTTCTCTGGAAATCTATAGACCAATGCAATAGAGATATCAAGTTTTCTAAAGAGGCGTGATACAGTAAACAGTAACTGGATCTTGCAAATAATGTTAAGGCACCTCGATGCTGAACATCCAGTAGCAATAATAAGAGTTCCATATTTTAGCAGCTTGCCGGAGTTTGTTGCTAATGTTTGTTTCTCAATATCAATACTTGTCACTGGATCTTCATATAGCATCTAAAAAAGAAAAACCAAAAAGAAATGGTAAAGTAGCATTGTGAATACCAATTTGCAAATACTGAATTAAGGGCAAGGAAAAACAAACACAGCCCTAAAATTAGCAATATCATGTCACGTTTAGGAATATCATGTACACAGTCTCATGTACATTGCATGCCAATCAGCATTGCATTGTCTTCAAAGGCACATGCACTATGTTTAGGTCACATTCTTTTTCAATTGACATTAAATCCATTATTTTTGACAAATCTCCGCACATAACATCAAAAGTATCCAGAACCAGAAGTATTAGATTTACTTATTTAAAATAAAGAAACTCTTAAGCAAGTTCAGTGAACCGGTAGTATGAATGGGGAAAAAAAGGAAGAATGAAAAGGAAAGAGTACCTCAATCCCTTTCTCTTTATACCATTCTGGAGTTTGCCTTTCCCCACCAGATCCAACGCACGTATGAAAACCCTACCATAATTTAAAACCAAAACATGAAAATCAAGGAACAAATAGATATGAACACTTCAATGCACTTAAACAAAATGGTCCTCATGAGAAATAAAAGCAGAATTAAATGATGAATTACAAATAATAATAGTTTCTCATCTACAAGAAATTAAGCTTATGACCTCTAAAAACATAAATTTATAACGGAGCCTTCCAAAGTACGCAAAACACTGATTCAATTCAAGTACAAGAACATCACAAAAATGGCCAAATAAAAGAACATGATTCTTACAGGCAAGCGTGCTGGCTTCTTATCTAGAGGAAACAAGTAGGCTTTCGTCAAAGCTGGTCGCTCATAAGGCGCATAAGGCTACAAAAAGGCCAAAATGCAAATGCATCTCAATAAGAATGGAGAATCAAACTGAAAATTCAGCATTAACACATTCATTGTCAAGTAAAGAGTAAATTAATATGACCAAAAAAGCAAATCTACCTCCTTAGAAACTATACAGAGCCTCCCATCGGCCATTCCGTGCTCGGCAAAAGTCCGAGCCGCATATCCCGCCGCATTCCCCCCACCAACGATCACAAACCTAGAAAAGAAAGTCAAACTCATAAATCATAATGCACTACATAAAAAAAAAAACACGTAAAAAAGAAAATAAAAATTGCACAGACTCTCTATTCTCATTTGAGAAAGCAGAGGAAACAACGACGTAGTTCCGGTGAACTGTTCGGTATCGGATCGAAGGTGCTTGTAAGCTTCGAGTGAGAGACGAAGACTGTGGACACCAAAGAGATAGACCATGCTTGAGCGAGAACGAATTGGATATGGTCGCCATTAGTTTTCGGACTGTAAAGAAATCAGAGAGCTAGGGCTTAAGTGCTGCAAGTCTGCAACTCTAGGATTGTATATAGAAGGAAAGAGGGAGAGAGATGAACCTGGAGACATAGTATGCACTGCTCCTATATATATGAAGTGATTTCGAGAAGGAATAAAAAATTATCGAGAGAGTATAGATGATGGCTCTAGAAATGGCCCAAGAGTCATGGCGTCAAATTTTTGAATAGGAAATTGTCTGGTTGAAAGAAAATCCTCTGTGTGCGTGTTGGTGCGCATTTTGGTTAACAGAACCAAAAGAAAAGGCGTTACCCAGGGTAAGAAAGTCAGTGCGGACTTCACACCGAGCTTTTGTTCAGTCAGTCAGTCAGTGTATTCGAACCTGTTGTTGATCAGATAACGACGCCGTTCTTTGTTACTATGAAGCCGTTTATGCAACATTGTCTGCCTTTGTCTCTAACCGTTGAGCCTAACTCTTTACCTGGATTTTTTTGTTCTGTAAAACAAACGAATTTTTGGGTAGCAATGTCTTTCTTTTTCAGCAAATAATGATTAGGATTAGTGAAAGTTATTCCAGAAAAAATTTATCTAGACTCAGTTTATAAAATCACTTTGAACTAATAAATCATTTTTTAAAATTATTTTTATTTTTATTTCATCCTTTTTTTTTTCTCAGTGATAATATTAATATGCAAAATCTGAAAATAGTTAAGATCATAAACACTATCTAATATGCAAAATCATATTCCTTGCTCATTTCATTTCTTTAGTTAGTAATGCTTTAAGACTTTCTCTCCCCTTTGTCGCCTTGACGATAAGCAAAATGGTCAGGATAATTTTTTTGACTCTTTTTTCTTTTTATAAGGGAAACTTTCTTTCTTTCTTTTTTCCATTTGGGAGTTTGCCTCTCTCTATATTTATTTTTCTATCAACAGAACCCCTAAATCATTTTTAACATTTAGAGATTTACACCGAGAAAATTGCTCATTAAAAAATCTTAATTAAAAATTTAAGTAGTACAACCAATTGCTAGCCAAATTACTTTGTGCAAACCTATTGGTGAGAATCAAATATGTTTTCTCATAGCCACAAATAGCATCAGTAGCAGACAGTGGTTCTGTGTAGTTTGAGAAAAGAATAAACGGCTCATATAGATCTGTTATGCCACCAATCTGATAATTGAAAGGATTGTGAAACATGGGATGCTAGCCTACTACCGGCAAGGATGTCTCTTATCTTGCTCTTTTGTGTAAATGCTTGCTGCTGCTGCCATTGCTTAGTTTCAATTTTGTTTTGCATTTTCTATCTATATACAGTTGGCAAAAAACTGGAGCATCATACAAACAACCAGGAGAAAGGATGCCTTCCATATATTTCTTTCATTTGACATATTTATGGATTGTGTATTAAGATTTGATTGAGTTAATGAAAAGAAAATTACTGTTACTTATTACTTAATTTATGAGATTAATGCTTTGAAAATAATTATTCAAATATGTAATGAAAGACATTTTTATGTTTTTATCATTTATTTTTTATTTTTTTGAAGTCTAAGATGTTTGGAATTGCGTTCATTTAACAATTAAGGTAATTTGACTATTTTCTACTTGTTTGGCAGAGCAAGTAAATAGCTTTAAAAAATAATTTTCTTTTTAATTACTGGATAATATTTTAATAGAATATATTTTTATCTTTTTTATCATCATTTAAAATATATTGTTCAATCTACTTTTGTACTAGGGAGGTTTGATCACAGATAATGTAATGGTGGATTTGAACTCATTCACTATATGAAGTGCAAGAGGAAAGGTAAGATGGGTTTTTCTGCCTTGAAAGTTGATATTTCAAAGGCCTATGATCGTGTGGACTGGAGCTATTTGAAAGTGGTATTGGTGAGGTTTGATTTTGATTCAGAGTGGGTCAAACTTATTAATTATGATGTTCATTGACTCAGTTAACTACTTTGTCTCTTTTAATGAAAGTAACGTAGGTCCAATTTTCTCTCAAAGGGGCTTACGTCAAGGGTGTCCGCTCTTGCCTTATCTTTTCATTCTCTGAGGATTTGTCGGCTTTATTCAAAAGAGCAGACGGAGAGGTGATATTCACTGCTGTAGTATTCAGCAGGGAGTGCCCAAAATCTCCCACTTGCTATTCGCAGATGATAGCTTTTTCTTTTCTAGAGCTATAGAGGAGGAGGCCTTGGCAGTTAAGAATATCTTTCACACTACGAGGAAGCTTCTGGTCAAGCTATAAACTTGACTAAATCATGTATTTATTTCAGCTCTAATGTTTCAGATGCTAGATGTGCTCGAATTACTGATATTCTGATTGTGCATAATCCGCTTAATTATGGATGATACTTGGACTTGCCATCTCTCATTGGTAAAAATAAAAAGGTTGTCTTTTCTTTTTTGCGTGACCATATGCGCCGAAGAATTTTTGGGTGGCAGCAAAAGCTTTTATCTAAGGGAGGGAAAGCGGTTCTTTTTAAGTCTGTTGCGCAGGCTATCCCTGCTTATTGTATGAGTATTTTTCTTCTCCCATTATCTTCTTGTGATGAGCTTCAGAAGATGATGAACTCCTTCCAATGGGGTTTAAAAAAAGATGGTGATCGTTCTATCCATTGGCTTTCATGGGATAATATGTGCTGGAGCAAAGAGGCCGGGGTCTTGGATTCAGACATCTTCGTATTTTTAATTTAGCTCTTTTACTAAGCAAGGTTGGCGCTTGCTAACTTGCTATAACACTCTTCTTTTCTCTGTTCTCAAAGCAAAATACTTTCCTTACGACATGCTCGCCAGGTAAATATTGCCATTTTTAAGGGTCAAATGTGCTTCCAAAGAGGACCTGAAGGGTAACTAACTGGTGAGAGAGAGTGTTGTACACATAAATGACAACCTGATTGTACCGAGGAATGACCATTGGAGGTCCAATGCCAAACTCATCTATCCAACCCTCTGTCAAAATACAAGGAGATTAAGAAAATAGTAAGAGCCTCATCTAGGAGAAAGAGCCCACGGGAGAAACAACCTCATCTGTGGCCGATTTGAAAGATTTTATTACAGGGGGAATGGAATGACATGCTAGTCCGTGGGCTCTTTCTCCCAGACGAGGCTCTTACTATTTTCTTAATCCCCTTGTATTTTGACACAGGGTTGGACAGATGGGTTTGGCATTGGACCTCCAATGGTCATTACTCGGTACAATCAGGTTACCATTTATGTGTACAACAGTCTTTCCCACTAGTTACTTACCCTTCAAGCCCTCTTCGGAAGCACATTTGGCCCTTAAAAATCCCAGCCAAGGTGCCAATATTTACCTGGCAAGCATGTCGTAATTTCCTTCCTACAAATGCAAGACTTGGTGCTAGAGGTGTGTCTATTTCTTCTTCTTGTCCTTTTTGCCATGAAGATGAGACTCCTTGCCGTGCAATTTTTAACTGTTCTAATGCTGTGCTGTGCTGGCAGTATGATAGGAAACTAGCCATGGGTCAGAATTTGCGCTCCTTTTATGATGTTTTTTCATATTTTCTGGGCTTGAATACTAGGGTTCTTGAAGAAGTGTGTGTACTTGCTTAGAATATATGGAATGCTCGTAATTTATATGTTTGGAATAATGTACATAGATCTGTTTATACTATTGTGTCTTTTGCTCGACGTTATTTGTTGAATTAGCGTATAGCAACTACCTCCATTTCCAGGCCTTCTACTGCTCTTTTACCCATTGCTGTGATTTCTAATGCTAGATAACTGCATCCGATAGCTGGTATTTTGAAAGGTAATATTAATGCTGCGATTTATGGTAATCACTTCTCCTTTGCTGTTGTATTTAGGGATAGCCATGGTTAATTTTTCAGAGCTATTTCTTGTTGTCTTCTCGATGTTGTTGTTTCACCAGCTAAGGCAGAGGCTCTTGTTGTACAACGTGTGCTTCAATGGCTATCTTCTAATAATTTGGCCCCTATTTTCCTTGAAATTGATTCCTTGCTGGTGGCTCATGCAATCAACAATGATACGACTAATGTTTCGGACCGGGCAAGAGTTATTTCAGACATTCAATAACTTCAAGGTTAAATGGGAATTGATAATATCGCTTGGATTCGAAGGCAAGCAAACATGGCTGCTCATAGCTTAGCTAGAGATGTAATCAAGCTGGCTTTCACATTTGGAATACTATTCCTTCATGTATTGAGAGTTCTATCCTCTCATATGCTATTCATGCTTAATAAATTATCCATTTTCATGTCAAAAAAAAAATAATAACTCCATGTTTTTTTTTTGGGAAAGGATTAAACAATAATGTGCCAATAATATAAGAATATCTTAATATATTTTTCAAAATAAGGATACGAAATTAGTTAATAGATCAAATATAAAGATGAATTAGTAACAATTGGATTGATTTATTAGTAGATCAATAATATGATGCATGAATCTATCCATACATCAAAGCAACTGTTCATTTATATTTCTGATTAGAGAGTGATTTCTAAATTAGAGAATTATTTCCGTTAACACGATGCATGAGCCTACCCATACATCAAAACAGTAAGTCATTTAAATTTCTGATTTGAGAATTGCTTCCCTAAACACAATGCATTAGTTTATCCATACATCAAAACTGTAAATTAATTAATTGTCATTTACCCTAAAAAAGGAACCTTTCCTCTCCCCAGCCATTTCGGGTTAAGAAGATGCGAAAGCGCCTCAAGTCTGGAAGCGGGATCCCTATCCATTGCTATCTATGTTTTTTTTTTTTCTAAGTCTCTCTTAAAAAGAACTGCCACAATTTGTATCAAAATTTGAAGGTGAAACACTTAACGAAGAAGATTTCTATTCAAAGTACCCAAATCACTGGATTTAAAACAAATCGACATTTGAAGGAATTTATTCAATTCTTTTTCTCCCTCTCCCATATTAGAAAAAGCTTTAACTACACAAATCCATAAGAATGATCAAAGCATATCCTCAGAGAGAAATGCTGATGCATTACTCAAATCATTTTTCAAGAAGCTTTAACCGAGGTGGACTTTTATGCTAACAGAATTGAACTCAACATATGTTCGCAACTAAAAATCAAATCTTTTATGAAATATGTTGAACAAAAGAACCTTAATTAGGTATTTACATTTCTCTTCAACAAAGTCATGGGAAAAACAAGATGACCAGTATTTCACATCTAGTAATGGCAATGCTTCCTTTCCCTCAAAAACCTGGTGGTTAAAACAAATGTCTATTGAACAGAAAAGGTAAAAGAAAAAGCAAACCCTGTATAAATCCACATTTTAGGTTCAAAATGTACAAGTTCATACACCCACGAACAATTTGAACCAGGGATCATAAATTACCTAAAAAACTTCCAAGTTTCAAGGATTAATACTACTATTTTGCACAAAATTTGGAAAATTGCAAAATTTGTGCACCCATATTATATTGTAGGTTGGGAAACTTTGCCGGCATGGTCTAAAAAATCAAGAACCTCTGTTCTGCTCCTCACAATCCTATGAAAAATCTCTCTAATTTGCATCTGTAAAGGCACCAACCCTTCTTCCATTCTCCGGCAAATCTCCGCCAGTTCCGCCACCTGTGTGGCTACCTCCTCCATCTTCTCTGTCTTCCCGGGAAACTGAAACCCATCAGTAAATTCTATTAAACTCAGCCCCAACTTCTCCATCTTCTGCATCTCCTCTAGTAAACCAGCTGACCCTTTTCTCTCCTTTTTCTTCCACTCCTCTCCTATCCTCTCTTGGAGTCCAATCATGCTCTGAGCCCACACCAAATGCTTTGGAATTTGACAATTTGTTGCTAATCCACTCCTATCTTGACACGGCACCGCGGCCACTAAAGCCCACATAACAAACACCATAACAGAACTCATTATATACACGAGCAAAGCCAGTCCGGTCAGTTCTCCACCTCTCGGCGCCACAAGATTAGAACACATGGCCTGAATCTGTTTTGAAGCAGACCAATTTTTAGACACAATCATTGAAAGAGACCGGAAATTGGCTCTCTCCTTGGCAGTATTTCCTCTTCTCCCGAAAGACCATGCTCTCTCCGTTCCCTTACAATTGCCACTCTCTTTATCATCAGAAGTCATCGAAGTTAGCATTGAACTCAAGGCCTTTCTCGCTCGCTTCACTTGCCCATCACCTAGTGGCTTCTGCTCAAAAGCAGAGACAGCAATTTCAGCGAATTTCTGAAACTGACGAACAGAATCAATTCCACTGGAGACTGAATTACAAATATCAAGCGCTTTGACAGACCGTTCGAGGAGCTCAGGAATCAACCGATCCAACGGCGGTTTGCTGATTAGAGATGGATCACGACTCATGATAAGAACAGCCTTGAACTCAGACTCACAACATAAGAACACATTCACCAGTTTCCTTAGCCAGGAAATTGACAGTAGACGTTCACCGGAAGCAACATCCTCAGGCGGAGAGAGCAAATCGGCAAAACTATCAGCTACGTGCTTTCGAAACAGTTCGATGTCCACTAATTCTTGCTCATGATTGACGTCCATGGAGATCACCTGGTTCCGGCGGATACTGATACGGCCGAGAAACGAGGACTGGTAGTCTGTCGCACGCATTTTTTTTTTTTATTACGCAAGAAATGATAAGAAGAAAATTGGTGATAAGAAGAAAAGTAGAGACAAGAAACAGAGAAAATCGGAGAAGAAAACGGGAAAGTCAGAAAAGAAGCGGTCTAAGATAGAGAGACGGTTTTGGCAGAAGCTGCATATGTACGAGCGAAAATATGGCTTTATGGCTTGTAGGAGAAGAGATCGTTTCTTTACCTTGTTGTAGACGCTGACTGGGCAAGGTTCACGTAATTTAATTCCTATTTTGTCCACAATATATTCTAATTTTACGAGATTTTGTTCATAAGACGTGTGCCTAAAATCTAGCGATTTCCATTTGTGTAATACTGTAGAAACAATCGGCCTAGTTGCGGAATTTTAGCATTTGAGTTGCTGAGTCAGACAGTAGAGAGTGGACGCGTCTTTACGAGCCAGGTAGATAGTCTGGTCGAAATGTCAGAGCCAAAAGAAATAAATGATTATTAGTAAAACAATATTAATAATAATAATAATAACAATAATAAAAGCAAAAACTAAAAGAAAATGTAAAAAAAGCCTTCTTTGACTGGGTCGTAGCTAGCCACACAAGCTTCTCTCCGATTCCCTACTACGCGACCTCACGATCTCTTTACTCACTTCCAATCCATCCTCATTGCGGGCCGTCCACCTCATCCTCTTTACCTAATAGATATTCTCCTTTTGATCATATCTTTGCGGACCCTACTATATCTAGGACTGATGATCTGAATTTCCCACGAGTCCCATTCACTGTTTTGAGAGTATAAATCAAGTAATATGTTCATCCAAAAAAAAAAAAAAGAGTATGGAGTAATATGGGCCACATTGACCTGGTTAAGATTAAGGTTTAGGTCCACCCATGTAGGTTCCAATTTGGGATTTGATGGGATTTGTAGGGTTTAATGTTCAATATTGTATGAAGATGACATCTCTAGAGGGTCATGGATATTTTATACGGTTTCACTTTCATTTTACCATGAATCAATTTTTTGTTTATTCAAATTACAAAAAATTCAATGATCCTTTCAAATATATATATATTATAATATTACTGTTAAAATTTAATTTGAATTGGTCACTTCTTTCATGATTTAATAAAAATTATTATATAGAATTTTATTTAATATAAAAATGAAAGACCACTAATGCAATGAATTGTTGCATAAAGTGTCATCAATACAATTAATTATTTGAAAATATTAAACGGTGAGTCCAAAATAGATATGAATGAATATTGACTATAAAAACTAAAAAAATGAGTTCCAATAGTTAAATAATATAAGTTAATTAAATATGTTTTAATTGATTTTCTTTTTAAAGTGAGAAGTGAAATATTTTAATTTTAAATCCTTTCATGAAAAAACTTTTTTAAATAATAATATTTTTATTTTTTTAATGAATAATAAAAAATAATCTGGTTTGAATCAAAACACTCTTTATAATTAATTTATTTTAATGTATAGATGGACATGAATATATGTATGTCTTTCTCCATTTTGGCAAGCAAAGGAGAGAATTTTTAGAAAAAAAAAAAAGATTTATGCAAATGGCTAAAAGTCAATAAGCTTCTTACATTACCATCAAGACTTCATGTTAGCCTGAAACAGAGCCCCCACTTGGCAACTACTGCTAGAAAATTGAAGAGGGAATCTAGCAAGCCGGCCTATTAGCTTCCAGTGGTTAAAACACCAAAAATTAAAAAAAGAGGCACGAGAAGAGCAAAGCACTGGCTTTCTTCTTTTCTTTCTCATGGCTCTTACACACCACCATTAGCGTAAATTGTGGCAAGAAAACAGAAATCAAACAGTAGAAAAATGGCAGTGACAAAGACTAGAAAAAGAGAAAGAGAAGGACCTCTGACATGCACAATTATTTGTCTGTTCTGTATATGTACGTACATTGACAACGTAACCGACCGCTGTGTGATATTCGACGGTTGAAATTTAAAGCCACTTTAGTTATAGGAAAAAGGTGATGGGCCGTTGGAATCTTTCATCTTTGGATTTTTTTTATTACTATTTTATAGTTAATTTTCCGTTGTTATCGTTAATTACAGTTAAAGGTGATTACTTACAACATGTTAAAGATGATTCCTATATATGTGCAATTATTATTATTACATGTTAGAGACCCACCTAGTGGATCTAGTTAGTATAACATCTACCTTGGAATTATTTACACAACAAAATAAAATTATGACTATGCACACTATGACCAGTTTTTCATCACACTAGTTTGCTTCTGTGTATTCGAGATGCATCTATAAATATTATAATTTATTGAAAGCATTATATATCTTATTTAAAATATAGATCAATAGTTAGAAATTTTCATTTAATAATTCGAGATAATTATTCAGTGATTTAATATCGTGTCTTTTGTTTGGATTTAAATAATAAATACATCGGTCTATCAACTATTTCATAGTTATTATTATTATTGAATTAATAAATAATTGAGAAATGTTATCACATGCCCAACTGATTAAAAATTGGTTAAACGCGTTTAAGGAGAGTATCCATTTTCTAGTCCTAAACCCTACATCTTGAGTGACTCACCTACGGTCTTCACTGGTCGTTTTGTCTTTTTCATCCCTAAAATTCTTAGTTTATAATCTTAATTTGTTATCAATCGTGTCAAAATGAGTAGATCAAGCTTAATATAGTGTTTTTGTTTTTATCGTAAAAAACCATCACTAGCAACTAACCTTAATTAATTAAGTTAATAATTTAATTATTCTTAGATACTAGCTATGAGTGATCGTTGGGCATCAGCAGCTTTGGATAGGACAAATCACATTACAAGTTGACAATGAAGAGAGGAAAACCAATGTGTGTTCAAAGTCCAGAGTCAACATAGCAGAAGTTGCATGTTGGATCCGCATATTTGCTCTCATTAAATTTTGTTTCATTTCGCATTTTATTTAAATATCAAATTCATTATGTTGATATATGAATGGTCTTATACACCTCGGAATACGTAAAGAATTTCTCTTATTAATAATTATTTTATTTTCCCTGATTAAATAAAGCCAAATTCGACTTTGTTTATTTACTTCGTAAAAATGTCAAAAGGAAAAAATATTATTTTTAAAAATTATTTTTCTGATTTTTAATATTTCTTTTTCTTTATGTACATGAAAGGGGAGAGGGGAGTAATTAAGCATTGGTAATTCATGTAATGGCATGAGAATTTTCCACCAAGTTGAACTTGAATCCCCTTATTTTTTAATATTTCGTTCATGAAAATTTAATAATAGAGAATTTTTTTTTTCATTAAAAGAGAAATTAGGTCATTTAAAGAAAACCATCTTTTCTAGAGGAGAGAAAAAAAAAAAGGATTGTACTAATAAACCCATTGATCATTAGTGTTGATCATTGTCGCTAATCAGCGTTCGATAGCGATAATCGCTGGCCACCACCATCTGGGCTGGATTGTAGGCTCTTTAATTGTTTGCCTAAACTCTTTAACCATTTAGGTCTCAGAGCAATCAAATCGTGTGGGCTAGATTTTGTTATATTACTATATATATAAACAATGGGAGAATTTCCAATTGGGTACCCATTATACATTTCAGCCCAACTCAATTAAATAGTCAAACATTTCAACGTCTAGCAAGTTTGATAATGGGAAATTCAATAATTGCCATGGTAGAAAAGAAAAAAAGAAAAAAGAAAAAAGAAAAAGCAAAGGTTATCACAGCCCAATTTTAGCCACCTTGGATTGATTGATTTTATCTAGCTAAACATTCCTGTATGGGCCTATATGGATTATGTGACTAAGGTTCTTTTAAGGATATCATTGTCTGTCAATACTCAATACTAATAACCTATGGATTGAAAGACATGTTTGCCCCCTTAGGTTCATATTCACGTACATTCTAGTAATAGTACGTGTAAATAGCCACCAATATTGCTCAACAACTTGAAGTGTTTATGATAGGAATGTTGATAATATATAATGCCTCAACTCTGCTAATTTAATACTTATTCCGTTTCTAAATATTTGTCATATTTAAATATTTCATATCTCTTAAAAAAACTATTCAATTTATGTAAGTTATAATAAATTATCGAGTAAATTAATTAGATTACTCTTAATTTATTATTTAAGTGAAAATCATTCGATCGTTATTAGCCATATAGAAATGATAATAATTGTTTATTATTTATTAAATCTATAAATGTGACAAGTATTTAGAAATATAGTATTTTGTCAAACGTGATAAAAATTTAAGAATGGAGAGAGTAACTAATAAGTTACATACAAATTGATTTACAAGTTTAAATGAATAATTCATAAGTCTAAATAAATAAATTTTTATCGAGCTGAGTTCCAAATAACTCATAAAAATTTATTAATTAAAACTATATAGTACCTAAATAATGAATTTATGATTTTGTCATTTTTATATTAGTTCAAGATACTAAAAAAAATATTTCAATGAATATTCTGATTGTTTTTGGATAAGCTTGCAAGTTGCAACTGAATTTGTTGGACTTGTAAGCAATAATGTAAGTTATAAAATAGCTTAGTGAATGTCGGAAAACACAAATCATATTTAATAAAAAAATGCTAAATAAACTAAATTAAAGTCTTAATTACAAATTGGTCCCATCTGGACTTGTTACTTTGCATCACCAAAATTTGCCATTTCTAGTAGGGTAATGTTGGTGTGGGGGCTGCAGACAAAGAAAGACTTGAAGCTACACCTCCATTGCAGGGGAACGAGGCCCATTTGAAGGGATACTTAATTAAATAAGAGTAATTAAATAATAAAGAAGAAGAAAAAGAGGGAAAAAAAATAATTAAAAGGGTCCATGCGAAGATTCATTGTGGGGCATAGGGTCCAATTTTAATTAAGCAAAGAGCTTATAAGGTAGAAATATCCCATCGATGATTAATAACTTAACCAACCATGCTTTTAAAGGCAAAGTCCCATATATTTTCTCACTAATCTCTACTTAATAAAAATCCCAATTGGTGGTGGCCCCGATGGATTGCCACTCCATTGCTCCTCCTTAAAGCTAAGTATAATCATTTCCCCTTTTCAATATCCTCTCTAAATGTCTTTTTTTAAAAACGATTTGTATATTACTTTCAAAGTTTTAGCTTGCGATCCATCCAAGCAAAAGTCACTTCTCATTTTCCACATCAGTATGGTAGATCATTTACATCAATCAACAGAACCCTAAATCCCTCTTTTTCAATCTCTCTTATTATATATATATGGGTTTTCTTTATTTATTTCTACGTATAAAAACGTTTAAAACAACATATCAATAGCATATAAAATTATTGTACCTAATTCTTTTTTATATGTTCTAACTGATTCAAGAGCATGTTTGTATCACTAAGATAAAGACCTTTGTTTCCATAGCAAGTTTGTGTATAAGTTTTTTTTTTTCTCTAGGTCTAATCCTGCTCATGTCCTGTCAGATTTATAAGGGGAAACACTCCCAATAGGGATTTTCTTAATTTACAATGATCAAACACTTGACCTCTTGTTTAAAGAATTACTTAAGTCATTTTCTCTAGCAGGGATTTTCTCAATTCACAATGATCAAACACTTGACCTCTTGTTTAAAGAATTACTTAAATCATTTTCACTTAGATCAATCCCGTTAGTACTCCTAGCCCATTAGGCTAGAGTTAATTATGCTCGCGCTGCGTTAAATTTTAAGAGAAAAGCACTTACAACAAAGATTTTCTCCGTTCAAAAGAATTAAACACTCGTGGAACTCGAGTAATTTTCACTCATAACAACCATGTTGATAAGTTTGTGTATATATTTTTAAACATTAATTAATGTGTTCTAAGTAGTTAGTATTTCTTGCATACTATATTGGATTTCTACTTCGAGTAGGTACAATACCGTAAACATAATCAAAGAATAAAATCACTTTCACATTTCATAAATTACTATTTTGATGATGTTTTAGTAGTTAAAAAAGGTGAATTTATGAGTGCCAACATGCTTTCGATCATGGGGCCTAAACTCATTTTAGCATATTTAATAAGGCCTTTTCACTTAGGTCTAACAAGAATCACTGTATACTACATATATACAGTTCCAGAATTTAACCTGCTCATATTAGCAAGCGACACAAATTAATTATATATAGAATTGGACAAAAACTATGATTAATTTGTAAGAAATATAAAGACCTATGCCACGTCCGATATTATGTGGGTCTCATCGAGGAGTTGTTGTAGAGCAACAACCAATTGGATTTGATGATGTTAACCATGCTACGTATAGACGTTATTTCTACAGAAAGAGTATAATTTCTTGTTAATTAAGCAAAGACAAAATTAAGTCAAACTGATTAGAAGTGTATTATTAGACCCACTGTATAGATTTTAAACACGAGTCCTTCTCACTGTCTTTTTTTTTTTTTTTTTTTTTGCCTCTCCTTTCATATTTGTAAAAAAAAAAAAAAAAAAAAAGTTTACACATATGTCTCCATGCTTAAATTGGAAGTCATGTTGAGAAAAAATCTTCTTAATACATGGGTTGATATTCAAATAAAATTTTCATAATAGTGATAATTCCAGATTTCAAACGCAAAACCTTTAAATTTGCTTGATGATGTAATTTATTTCTGCTTATTCAACCCGTTGTTAATGATATTATTTTTTAAATAAACTGAAATATGCTGTTTTCATCCGAGTATATATGATTTGATTTCATGGGTTACGTGGTGCAACCGTCACTAATTTATTGCTGAAAATTAATTACAAATATTAGAAACGAAGTCTTTTCTTGAATAGTCGTTGAGAATATATTATAAGTAACTATTAAGAAAAACCAATATTAAGTGATTTCATTATCATGAGGTCTCTACATGTCCCCTAACTAATTAAGAAGTTTGTGGTTATAATCATTCCTTCTTTTAATAACATATCAAGATTAAAATTCTTGATCATAAACGGTTCTTAGGCTTTTAGCAAAAGCCTAAACGTAAAAATAAGGGTTGAAAGTAATAATCCTAATAATTAATACCTTTTTAACTCTTAAATTCACCTTAAGAGAATCCTAATACCCTAATCAAGTATCAAATTAAGTGAAAAGGATTAGCATCAATTTCCATCAATTCAATAGGATAAAGCACTTTTTTCTTTTAGGGAAAAAAGTTAATTGAGATGATCAGCAAGCAAATCAACCGTTAAAAAAAAAAACTAAATAAATCAAGAGGGAGTGCTTTACCTCCTTTGTGGGACTGTCAGTGTAAATTCGAATTAATTGGGCCAACAGACTTCGGACACTGGATGTTTAAAAAAAAATCTACATAGAGATTTTGCATCTAAAAAATTGCAAGTATGATGTCACTTACCGGAGTCATATTTGAAACTAATAGCTAGGAAAAAGAAATCAAGAGACTTCTTATCGTAAGCTATATTTTCTTCTCTTTTGATTTATCTTTTGTTTGAATGGAGTGTATATATGTATGTATAGGTTTCAAAAATTTGAATACTTAATCACCTGTATATTACGAGATAAATATTTGATCATTAATTTATATAAATTTAATAATAGATACTGTATTTTTCACTTATTATTTAAATATTTAAACAAAGAATTGTAATCTAATTCGATCATTAATTTATATAAATTTAATAACGGGTACTGTATTTTTCACTTATTATTTAAATATTTGAACAAAGAACTATAATCTAATAGTTTAGTGTGAGAATTTGACCAAGATAGTAAACTTTAATAAACTTCTTGCTAGTAATCATCAATATTAACTTTTTTTTTTTTTTTTGGTATCAGCCACAACTGTCCCCAACCTATTGAGTTAGCATTACATCCTGCTAAAAATTATAGATAGGTAAAAATAAATTACAAATTATCAATTTAAAAAAAAGAAAAAAGAATTTTAAATTTAGTTTGCAAATTACTGCCATGAATGTAACCTCAGAATTTTCACACTCCATAGGTTTTACCGCAGATCTGATCCCCATTTGCAGACTTGCAGTAAGCATCGTTTTCTGCTTTCACACTGCAAAAAACAACAATAAATAAAATAAAATCCAAAAAAATAGACAAAAAAAAAAAAAAAAAAAACAAAAGAAAACGTTACAATTTCTCATCATGTAAATTCTCTCAGTCATTTTCTTCAAAATGTGTGTATATATATATTAATAATTGTATGTGTCACCATATAATTGGAATTTAGTATTAGCTGATGGGACAGTGCAAGAAAGAAAGATTGTATTACTTAATTCAGACAGAGAAAGAGAGTAGGAAAAAAATGTGTGAAACAACCGGCAAAACCATTTTTTAGGGTACGTGAAAAAAAAAAAAAAAAAAAAAAAAAAAAAAAACAAAAACAAAAACAAAGTGTTTACGTAATACAACTCTACGTAGAACATAGTAGCTAGCATAACATTCTTGGGAATGATCAAAATGAATGATTATAATAATAGCCGATGAAACATCGTTTTAGGGTTAGATGAAAATCTGGGTCCCCTAAAATGGACCCCAGAGTCCCGTTTCAATGTCGGCTACTTTGTACTTGTGCTACTTTTAAATTGAGAAAGATCAATAGTTTCTTGCCTAGCCAGAGCTAGCTAGCTAATACTCGTTTTTTCATGCTTAACAAGAACCCAAAGAGAAACAAGAAAGAGAGATTTTTTTTTTTTATTAATTATGGGTCACCATTCTTGCTGCAATCAACAGAAGGTTAAGAGAGGCCTTTGGTCACCTGAAGAAGATGAAAAGCTTATTAGATATATTACTACTCATGGTTATGGCTGTTGGAGTGAAGTGCCTGAGAAAGCTGGTTAATTTCCTTTCTCTGTCTCTCTTTTAATCCTTTTTTTTTTTTTTTTGAATTTTAATTAAAAACATTAAATTTGAAACTTTCATGATGGGTTTTGATTCTTTTTTAGGGCTTCAAAGATGTGGGAAGAGCTGTCGTTTGAGATGGATTAATTATTTGAGGCCTGATATTAGAAGAGGAAGGTTTACTCCAGAGGAAGAGAAGTTGATTATTAGCCTCCATGGAGTTGTTGGAAACAGGTTTAATTTCTTAATTATATTACATATACAATTAAACTGCATTTAATATTTTAACTTAATAAGTTGATCTATATTAACCCAAATTTGTTCTCTGGGGTCTGAACGCCTATGCATATATATGGTTATCTTCATAATTATACTACTTCTATCTCTCTAGGGTTCTTCATTTTCTTGTCTCTTTATTTCTATTTTCCCATGAAATGGGAAAAATTTTTAAAGAATCATATGTAGCTTGTGATTCAATTTGGGGACTTTCTTATTGTTTGCTTGCTACCAGACCATATAGAGTGAAATAAGTTGATTTCTACGTAATTTTTTAAAGCAAGCTTTGAATATAAGATAGGCATATTTTAATGATCAGTCCCTTCATTTTCTTTAAAATATTCACAATCAAGCAATCCCCCATTGTTGAAATAATTCCTTATTTTAAGCATCTGTCAACTGAATACTACCGGACGTTAAGCAGGCAAAATCAGAGGTTATAAGACACATTTTCAAATGGAAAATATATGTCTTCATAAGCGTGATCAAACCCATCATTTTCCTCGTGAATTAAATTGTTTTTTTAAAATTTTCACATCTAAATGACTTCTTCTCTAACCTAATTAGACATTTCAACTAGCTAATTAATTACTTAACTTGCTTTATGTGTCCCCCTTCATATTATGATCTATGGACATGGAATTGTAGATGGGCTCATATAGCAAGCCACTTGCCTGGAAGAACTGATAATGAGATCAAGAACTACTGGAATTCATGGATTAAAAAGAAGATACGAAAGCCTTCTGCACCTCAAAACCCATCAACCTCGACAACTAGTTCTGATCATTCACTTATAAATTATGGCTCAAACCAACTCGATTTAGTTCATCAAGATTTGACAACAAGACATCATCAAGTTCAAGAAACCCTATTTTCATCTCCAGCTCCTTTCTTTATGTTCGACACCACTGCTACTACGAATACTACAGCTACTCCACTTGATGGAATTTCAGAACATGTGAGAGGGGAAATTTTCCATGAACCAGCAAATTTAAATACAGAAGCATGGAATTCAAACCACCATCACCACCACCACCATCAAATCCAATCCCTCAATCCACAAGCAACATTTAGTATTGGAATGGATACTAATTACTTGCCACCATTAGTTGACAATATGGAGAGTATGGTGCCAATAGAAATGCAATCTTGTAGTATGGAGGATGAAGGAGAAATTGCTTTGGGTTGCTTACAAAGGCAAGAACTAAATGAATGGGTTGAATCACAACAGTGTTCAAATTTTCTATTTTGGGATAATGTTGAAGGATCAATTGGTGGAGAAGAAATTGCACCAACTTCATCAAGTATGGGAGCTACACTATCCTCTTTCCCTTCATCTCTTTGACTCTATAATATATATATATATATATATATATATTTATGATGGTGCAAGATTGATCTTAATTTTTCTTTTCTCATTTTGGCTATAGAGGTTTCCAAAAAACAAAAAACAAAAAAAAAAAAAAATGGTTCAGGCTTTTGGAGACAGTTTGTAACTTACTTTTTTTGTTCTTCCATTTTTACTCCCCTTTTTTTATTAACTTCCCAGTGGTGAGATTGTGAAAATGTGAGGAAATTCAATTATATACATATGATAATCCATGCAAGTGTTTTTCTTGGTGTTTGGAAATAGAAGAGGAAATAATAAAAGGCAATTTGACGACAAGCAGAGAGTTTGATGTTATAATTAGTGATTGTGATCTTAATTAACCTTTCAAGCCTTCTTTTATGGTTGCTGATAGTGGTGAATATACGTGTTGATGGTTTAATTTCCTCTTCTTCTTCTTGTTTTTGTTTTGTTTTGTTTTTTTTTTTTTTGTTAATTTCCCAATTTATAAGCCTTAATTTTCAATAACAAGCCAGTGGTTTCCCATGAATATCTTACTTATGACATAATTAAAGAGGGATGAGAAGAGTAAAGGGAAGAAAAATGTGTTGTTCAACTCCTAGCCAGTCCCAAATTCCAAAAAAAAAAAAAAAAAAAAAAAATGTCAAACAAGCAAAATTGTAATTTTGCAAAATGGGATGGTAGAATTTTTCGTGTATCGATTTTTTTTTTCTTCTGGCCAATTTAACAATTGGAAATATATAGACCATGTCATGAATTATATAAACCAGTTTCTTGCAGGTAACTAATAAAAAATTAATTAATTTTATTGATTATTAATCATGACTAACATACTCTTGAGAACGATATTGGTGATTATACATGCATGAAAAAAATGGAAACCCTAATTCAATTTATTAATAATTAAATACATATTCAGTTGATTAATCAAACATCTTTAGGTAAATGTAACATGCTATAAAGCCTTGGAAAGAAAATTACATTAGATTAAGGAGGCAAAAATTTTTCAAACACGACTCGTATATTATGATGCATTTGAGGTTACTTAAGGAAGCTAATGATGTCTCGTGTGTGTGTGCCAAAATTTCAAATGATAACTTCTAGAAATTTTAATTTATAGTTTGTGAGGTCATTTAATTAGTTTAATGTCTTTTCATAATAATCATTTTTTCCCAAATTGTAGTTAATCACGTACAAATTGCAACATCTAATAACAGTAAAAATAATTATAACAAGAAAAATTTGTAATGATATATAATAAATAATGGCAATTGAAGGTCCCATATGCTTAGACTTATCATCTTTTAATTCAAAATATACTATCATTTAATTAGCTTCCATTTTAATATTATTTGATTGCCTTTTGTTTTTCAGGCATCATGACTCTTCTTGTTCATAATTTTGTTATTTTCGAATTTAATTAAATGTTGTTTTGAAAGAAATTAAGAGTCAAATCTTTCTATCCTATCAATATTTTTATTTTATGTAATGTCTCTTTTGTGCAAGATAGCCTGCTGCTTTACCCCTTTTTCAAGCAGCCAACATAACACAATAACATATAGATAAGTCTTTATTTAATATAATAAATTTAATTAGAGAAAAATTAAGAATTTTATATGCAATTATGATATGATAATTGATTTGTCTAGCTTGATATATAATTAATTTTTTCAAATTTCGTTTTAGATATTCAATCTATTGGAATTTAAACTTAGTTTTATTTTATTGATTAAGATGCAATTTTTTAGAATGGCATACTGAAAAATTATTTAATTAAATTTTTATTTATATACAAGAGAGAATTAAAATTTCCTTGGCTTTGGAAAGTGAAAGTGAAATGTGCATATAGAAAGCCCAAAAGGAAAGGTTAAATTAGAAGTAAGGGCCCAAGAGGAAAGCCCAGATAGAGCCCGAAAAGCTTATAAATAAACATATAGAATAAGTTAGGGTTTCCTCTGCCACGAGAGAAGGAAGTACTACGCCTCACTGAATAACACTCGTTGCGGCCTCATATCGCACTTCCTGCTCATCGCCACCGGCAACCATGGTATCTACCTTATGCTACTCTCTATCTTTTCCTGTTTGATTTCTGGAAATCTTGAATAATAGGACTTGAAGCAATTAGAAAGTTAAGAGTCGATTCATTCACGCTTTATTTGACCTTAATTGCTGGTATGTGTTTTCAGATCATTCCGGAGAAGAACCGCCGCGAGATCTCTAAGTACCTCTTCCAAGGTATTATTATCTAGACTTTTATATATACATGTACATGTACACACATTTTTTATATTTAAGAATTGGCATTGTAGTCTAGATGGAAATTTCGAGCTTCCTTTGCATTTAAGGACTCATTTTCAGACTTGAATCGTATTTATGTTTGTTTGCCTATTGGAGTGTTTGTGAACCAACTTTGTATCGGTTTGCTTCTGTTTATGAATTTGAATATTGCTGAATTTGCATGTTCTGCTTACTGTAATTTGAAGGTCTAGCTGTATTGTATTTTTGCTTCAGTTAATGGAAAACTGGAATAGAAAATATAACCTCACGTCTCAATATTTTTCAATATTTTTATATGATGTGGTTTTTGAAGTAACAAACAAAAAACAATGATAATCTTATACTAGGTGGAAATTAATTATAACCTTCAAAATACTACTTCAATTGTCAATGTCTTCTCTACCTGATTTCAAGTTATTCAAAATACTAAAAAATTGTCATCATAGTTTTCTGAGTCCTTGTGTATCCCATGAGGCGAGTTCCTTCTCCAAAGCAAATGAAACTTGGTTTTATACACCATCTTTTCGTATGATTTGATGCTGTTGTGTACTTGTGTTGATGGCAATATTTGGTTATGTTGTTTTGTGTGTGTGATTTTTCAGAGGGAGTATGCTATGCAAAGAAGGACTTCAACCTTGCAAAGCACCCACAAATTGATGTGCCGAATCTACAGGTTATTAAACTGATGCAGAGCTTCAAGTCAAAGGAGTATGTCCGCGAGACATTTGCATGGATGCACTACTACTGGTACCTCACTAATGATGGTATTGAGTTTCTGCGAACTTACCTCAATTTGCCATCTGAAATTGTTCCAGCTACATTGAAGAAACAAAGCAAACCCCTTGGTAGGCCCATGGGAGGCCCACCAGGAGATCGCCCACGGTATTTTTGTCTTCCCTCCTTTTTGTGGTCATGAATTTAATTCTTTTTTTTTCTTTTGCATGAATAGTTTTGCTTTACTCTGTTAACTTTCAGTGGTCCTTCACGTTTTGATGGAGAGAGGAGATTTGGTGGTGATCGAGATGGATACCGTGGAGGTCCACGTGGACCTGGTGGTGAGTTTGGTGACAAGGGTGGAGCCCCTGCTGATTACAGACCTACCTACGGGGTAATTTCATACGACGGTCTTTTCCCTCTTTCTACTTTTTGACAATATTTTCCTACATTTTTTGGTTAAAGAAGATTTGTTCTTTTATTTCTTATTGGTAGTGTATTTCACTGTTCCTTGTTCCATGCATTACCTGTATAATTTGCTAGTTGCCATGTTTGAGAATAACTACTGTCGGGTGTTGGTGATTTTGGATTGCTGTGTCAAACTTTTCCATCTTTTGTACACTTGCCCTAAATTCGATAAACATAATAGGATTTTCTGTGTTAATTTTTGCTTTTGGTGCTGCATGTTTTTCCACAAGTTTTAGATGCGCAATTACCAAGTTTGTCAGGCTGTTATTCGTATTGCATATTATGCTTGATTTTAAGCTGGCTGTTTACTTTGACAGCGTGAGAATAGGAATTGTTTTCTGCCAATAAAAATGCATAGCTATCCTTTTTCCCTTACATTTTATTGTTTCAAAAATGCAGGGTAGTGGTGGAAGGCCTGGCTTTGGCCGTGGTGCTGGTGGCTTTGGTGCAGGGCCTGCCAGCTCGAATCTTTCTTGATTGATATCGGTTTTGGCCGCTACAATTCCAAACAGTGTTCAATATGTTTTGCTGCATTTTAAGAGTTTAGTATTGCCTGATAGATATAGGTTAGTACGAGAGATTGTTGTTTCGGGATCTTCATTTCCAAATTTTCTCTGCTTTCAATTAATTGAACGAATTTTGAACGCTAAGACTCCAGTTTTAGCGTTTTCTTTTTGGGTTTACTCTACTTTGTGCGTTTGCATCTTTATGTATGTTACTGCTACTATGATCCAATACTCTTCTCGAGTTTGGAAACTTCTTGCGCTGCAATATTCTTTACGCACTCCGTCTTACTTTTTGACCTTCATCGCGTTGGTAAAGCGAAGATAAGTCAAACTTAAATCAAACTTAACATGACTATAATTTAAGGGCTACTTAATGTCAAGGTTCAACACACAAAACCAGACTAAAAGGCAACAGTTTTTTAAGCAGTTATTATCATTTTATCACTATCATACATAAAAAGTGGCAGAGTTGCCTACAACTCAGAACAGAAGAAATAGGGGGTGAAAGAACTGAAACCAGTACTCTGGAGAAAATTCACACCATTATAATTTCTAAAGTAAATAGAAAACAAAGACATTATTAGATACATCGACCGTTATTGCACTTATTTAGTCAACTTCCTCCATCTTGCTCTCCTCATTTCCTCCTTCCTCCAAAGCTGGCATGTCTATGTCCTCCTGTTCACCACTCTCATCCTCATCAATGCCCAGACCCAACTTGAGCATCCTGTGAATTCTTGCTGCAAATGTGTTTGGATCATCAAGACTGAAACCAGAAGTCAAAAGTGCCGTCTCAAATAGCAGTAGCACCAAGTCCTTAACTGATTTGTCATTCTTATCAGCCTCAGCCCTCTTTCTCAGCTCATCCATTATAGGATTGTCTGGATTAATTTCCATGATTTTCTTGCTGGACATGTAAGCACTCATACTGTTATCTCTTAAAGCCTGAGCTTTCATTATTCTTTCCATATTAGCAGTCCATCCATATTCTCCTGTAACCAAACAACAAGGAGAATCCACAATTCTATCAGACACCACCACCTTCTCCACCCTATCTCCAAGAACTTCCTTAATTGTCTTGCACAAGTTCTCAAACGACTTTTTCTTTTCTTCCTTCTTCTTCTTCTCTTCCTCTGGTTCTTCAAGCTGTAGCCCTTCCTTAGTTGCAGACACTAACTTCTTTCCATCATATTCCTTCAACTGTGTCACAGCATACTCATCAATGGCATCAACCATGTATAGAACTTCATAGCCTTTCTTCTTTAGCTTTTCAAGGAACGGAGAGTTCTCGACAGCTTTCTTGCTCTCACCAGTTATGTAGTATATGTGTTGCTGTCCCTCTTTCATTCTTGTTACATAGTCCTTCAAGCTGGTCATCTCATCACCGCTTTTTGTGGAGTGATACCTAAGTAAGTCTGCAAGCTTGGCCCTGTTTTGACTATCTTCATGAATACCCAACTTGAGATTTTTAGAGAATGCTTCATAAAATTTGTTATAGTCTTCCTTGTTCTCTGCTATTTCATTGAACATCTCAATACATTTCTTCACCAAATTCTTCCTGATCACTTTCAAAATCTTGTTTTGTTGCAGCATTTCACGAGAAATATTGAGCGGTAAGTCATCAGAGTCAACAACGCCCTTGACAAATCCTAAATATTCAGGAATGAGCTCTTCACAGTTGTCCATGATAAACACCCTCCTCACATAAAGCTTTATATTGTTCAATTTCTTTCTTGTATCGAAAAGATCGAATGGGGCTCTTTTAGGAACAAATAGCAGAGCCTTAAACTCTAGTTGCCCTTCAACAGAGAAGTGCTTCCAAGCAAGAGGATCTTCCCAATCATTAGTGAGACTCTTGTAGAATGAGGCATACTCTTCCTTGGTGACTTCCTCTGGCTTGCGTAGCCAAATGGGTTTTTGTTTGTTGATAAGTTCCCATTCATGGGTAACCTCCTTAACCTTCTTTTTCTTCTTAGAATCCTTTTCTTTGTCCTCTTCAACCTCCTCCACATCACCTTCCTCTTCCTTCTTGGTTTCTTCCTCCTCATCATCACTGACCTCTTTTTCAACTGTCTTCTCAGTCCAAAGATAGATAGGGTAGCTGATAAATTCAGAGTGCTTTCTCACTAGGTCCTTCAATCTCCTCTCCTCTAAATACTCCAACTGCACCAACATCAATTGCAAGTTAATTAAGTCAATTTTTTAAAGCTACTAAACATTATTGTTATATGAAAAAAATTGTGGGATTGTGAATTTAATTCAAATTTCAGAACCTAAGAGCTAAAATGTCAAACAAATTCATATAATTTTGAATTTTTCTTACCTGGTCATCTTTGAGGTAGAGAGTGATTTTGGTTCCTCTACCTAATGGTTCTCCATCAACGTCCTTCCTGACGGTGAAAGACCCTCCAGCTTGAGACTCCCAAACATACTGATCATCGTCATTGTGCTTTGTAGTGACCACCACCTTCTCTGCAACAAGATAAGCTGAGTAGAACCCAACACCAAATTGCCCAATCATGCTCACATCAGCCCCGGCCTGCAATGCCTCCATGAATTCCTTGGTACCAGACCTTGCAATTGTACCCAGGTTGTTTACCAAATCTAACACCAGAATTTATAGGTTCAATCAAACCCGCATGCTCAAAACAGGATTAGAAAACTAATATTCAGAACTGACTTTATGGAGTCACTCATTTACCTCCTTTAGTCATGCCAATGCCACTATCAATAACGGAAAGGGTCTTGTTAACCTTATCAGGCACAATCCTTATGAAGAGCTCCGGTTGAGAATCAAGCTTGCTCTTGTCTGTCAAGCTTTCAAATCTAATCTTGTCCAGCGCCTACAACAATCAAATTCAATTGGTTCAGATTGAAAATCCTAACATTTCATCAAAGAAATCAAAACATTATTGCTCTAAAAACAAAATTCCGTTTGGAATATTAATAAAACAATCAAATTTAAAATCCAAAAATATATTTAAGAAGAAAGGAGGAACTTTTATTAGTTAATGACTTACATCAGAGGAGTTGCTGATGAGCTCACGAAGGAAGATCTCTTTGTTGCTATAAAAAGTATTGATAATAAGACTAAGAAGCTGGTTAATCTCCGCCTGAAAAGCAAAGGTCTCGGTCTCAGTCTCTCTCATCTGCACATCCGCCATTTTGTTCCAACAAGCTCAAATGTTACACCAAAACAATTCGAAAACAGAGACTTAAATGTGATTTTGGCTTTTCGACTACTTCCGTTTATGATTACAAAGAGAAACGACACGAAGCGGTGCTTATATATATACACTGAAAGAAAGACAAAGAGGGTTCTGGTGGGTTCTTCTTATGCCAGCAAGCAGGTGGTAGAAAGAGATGGAGACACTGGAAGGTTTTGGAATCGGTTTTCGCGGGTTTCTAGATTAATCTGTCATTTTCCACTTTTGTTATTTCCTATTTTGCCCCATAATTGCCTGTTCTATTTGGACCGTGCGACGTAAATATGAAGAGGGGTGTGCGAAACAGTTTTGTCATTTTACTCTTGATTAAATATAAAAAGGATTTGCCGTTTCTGTATTGTTTGAAGGTCGTTTTTTCTTGGGAAATTTTTTGAACGGCAAATCACTTTGGAGCGAGATAAGGGCGTAGCGTAAAGTAAAGGCCATTATGTCTCGTAAAAATTTAAAGGAGTTCTTGCGCTTATTATATTGAACTGTAGCTTACATTATTCAAAATGTAAAATTCCACAATTGTTTGAATTTGAGCTGTCGTTTACATTATGCCATAAAACTAAAGGAGAAATTGTATATTATACGACATGGCGGTTGTTTTACGCGGGAACAGCATCAAAAGACAAACCTTTTGAAGCCCAGCCCAGAAACGGACATGAAATGTTCGGTATTCTTTTCAATCACTTTGGGCTTTCCCATGCCCTCAAAATCGTTGGTTTTAGGTCCCTGTCTTATGGAGCCCAGTAAGTACAAATCTTACCATTTTATAATTCGGGTTTTAAACTTCAAAGGATTTGGGTTCTGTATTAGTAGCTTATATAATTCAATATATAATATTCTCTCATTTTCTTTTAAGTAATTTGGTGACCATATATAGGAAGACGAAGCAGATTGCTATCAAGCTAACCTACCAGGCTAAAAAGAAGCTGGAAATTTAGAGGCTTCTCGAAGCATTTAGACATGAGATGATGGAGAAAGTTTGCAAATATCCCGTGACCATTCAACCACCATATCGTTAAAGCACTTCAATGCTGGATTTGTTCCTCTACATCTACAGATCATCTACATACTGCTGCTATTTATTTATTTATTTATTTTTATTGGAAATTACTCTATACATTCGAACGCTTATATAGATTACAAACATTGTAAATTACATTAACAATATTACATTATAAATGGTGGTAGGACAAGAATTCAACCTATGTTTGTAGTAAAGAGTACCTCTACTTTAGCCATTAGGATAAGACTTTGTCAAGAATCAATATGATTGAAATAGATTGATTAGTTAATTAAATTTTTAACTTTTTTTTAGTTAATATAATTCTATTTGGTTGTTAAAACTTAAAAACTTGCTTTGGATATTATTAATTTAATATCACAATCGCAAATTAAACAACTTTGAATTAAAAGGTTGGAGCTTAGTCAAAGTGATTAATGCTTTGGGTCATATATGTGTGAACCGGTCAATAATAGCAGAAACATTCAAGTAATTGATTTTTTACTATTAATCACAATTAGGCAAGAAAAATAATAATAGTAATAATAAGATTGTATCCACTTTCTGGCGAGCTGTGATTGGCTCACAAAAGAGTTGAACGAGGAGTTTGCTGTACCAAATCAAAAGCGCCTCTTTAAAATTTTCGAACTGTAGAAAAGTCGTCTTTATTTCACGGATATATTCATAAGTTCAGAGAGAAAAAAAAGAAGGGGAAGCTCTTTCAGTCTGGTTTTTAATCAAGCGAAGTTAGGCATTTGCGTTTAGCTCACGGTTTTCACCCTCTCTCCTTCCCAAATCTATCCACGAGGAAGGAAAAAATCCAATCCTTCCACGTTCAGGAAGGAAAAGAAAGGAAGTTGCAGAGAAAGCATGGCTGCAAGTACTAAAGAGTCGAGCTCTGGTTCAACAACAGAGGCTGGTCATGGCAGTAAAATAAAAGGAGTTTCAACTCATGGCGGTCGCTATGTTCAATACAATGTGTACGGTAACTTGTTCGAGGTCTCTAGCAAGTACGTTCCTCCAATTCGCCCCATCGGCCGTGGCGCTTATGGCATTGTCTGGTAATTTCTTTCTTTTTTCTGATTTTGATTTAGTTTGGTTGCTTGATATGCTTGAACCTATATTATGATCTTTTGATTAGTGCTGTTTGCTACTTTCCTTATATGAGAAGTGTGTTTTTAAAGTATATTTGAATATGTAATTTTGATGGATTATTTTGGTGGTGAATTTATGGCTAAAGGAGCCTTTATTATCTGTTTGAACTGCCGAATTTGAATATAACGTGATTGGAACAGCTAGTTACTCTTATAGTCTTTTTCAGAACTTCGTAAAACTCTCAATATGTATCTCTCTCAGTTTTTGCTTCTATGTTAATGGACCTTGCCTTGTTGACCATGTTGTTTGATTTCTCGGATAGTATAACTAATGGTGCCTCAGCAGGACTTGTACATCCTATCAAGCATTGGAAGGCAAATATTGCCTAAAAATTGGACATAAATTAGTCAAAACCTTTTTGATACCTAAAGGATTGGAAGGAGCTTTTCATTGTATTTCTTTTAGATGTGTTTCTGTGTTGTATTTTTAGGATGAAATAAAAATTGATAATCCCCATATTTACGTTGTGCTGCAACTTCCTATCTGTTTATGCATACTGATGAGTGTTGTCGCTTTATAGTTATCTTTGACAAATTCGTCAGATTTTGTGTATGGAATATTTTTTCTATTAGGAATATGGAACTTTGGTATCTATGGCTTCCTCTCCATTTTCACAATCATTATGTACCTTGAAGGACAGATAAGATTGAGAAACTTTCTACGGATGCTCTGACCACTTTGGAATCCCATTAAAAGATTTCTTTCTGTCCATTGGTTATACCATTAATTATATGGTGGAAAGGGCGGTAATATCTAATTCCTTTTCTTTTCAGTGCTGCTGTGAATTCAGAGACCCGGGAGGAAGTTGCCATTAAGAAGATTGGAAATGCTTTTGACAACAGAGTAGATGCAAAAAGAACATTGAGAGAGATTAAGCTTCTTCGTCATATGGATCATGAAAACGTGAGTTTCGGTTTTTACCTTTGACATCAAATTTTTTAATTACATATTTGCTTATATATCTCTTCTTTCCCTATTCACAGGTTATAGCTATTAGGGACATTATACGGCCACCAAAAAAAGATGCTTTCAATGATGTGTACATTGTTTATGAATTGATGGACACTGATCTTCATCACATTATTCGTTCTGATCAATCACTGACTGATGATCATTATCAGGTTTGGCACATATAATATCATATTGGTTTTTCTGACACGTAATTTTCTCTGCTGAACACGCACATTAGCTTATTTCTTGTTGTTTCATCCTGACCATCTAAACTTTAGGAGTTAATACATCATGATAACTCCTATACATGATGGAGTTTGAAAGTGTATTTGGAACTGATAGATTCTCAATGAAATTTTTGCAGTACTTATTGTACCAGTTGCTACGAGGATTGAAATATGTGCATTCAGCCAATGTACTGCATCGTGATCTTAAGCCCAGCAACTTGCTTCTTAATTCAAATTGTGATCTCAAAATTGGAGATTTTGGTTTGGCAAGGACAACATCTGAAACAGATTTCATGACTGAGTATGTCGTCACTCGTTGGTATCGGGCACCAGAGTTGCTCCTTAATTGTTCAGAGTACACTGCAGCGATTGATATTTGGTCTGTTGGTTGCATCCTTGGCGAAATTATGACCAGAGAACCTATGTTTCCTGGGAAAGATTATGTTCATCAGCTAAGGCTTATTACAGAGGTATGAATTTTAGAACAAATATTTAATTAGCTTTTAATAAGTCAAAATGGCCAACCTGGTTTGTTGGGTCCCCCCATCCTGCACCCCAAGAAAACAAGAAGTTTGTTGTTCTCTTAGTTGCCTTTCTCCCGTTGATAACATCTGGTAAGCGATATTGTTTTACATTTATCCAAAGTTCCAAAGGTAGCGGTCGCATTTAGCTACCATTTTGCTGCTCTAGGGGAACACTCTGCTAGTAATTTGATGTTTACTCTTTTATTTAGACCAATGATCAGTTTTAGGTGCGCCAATTTAGACATAAAAAGAGCAATATTATCTGGTGCTTAGATGGTTCGCAGACTCCCAGTGTTTCTAGCGTCCTTTCAACCTGTTAATTTGTATAAAGCGGGGAAATGCTTGAATTATTACACGTCGCACGAGTTGTCGAGCGAACATTAGATTATTGGTACTACTACATTTTATTTCAATAGAAGAAAACATAATGTCTTTTATTTATTTTTATGGATCAATCTCATACAATTTCTTACTTTTTTCATTAAGTTATCAGTAAAATCATACTTGCTTTCTTTTTCTTTTTTTTTTTTTTTTGTCTAAAAGTTAATAGGTTCACCTGATGACGCTAGCCTTGGGTTTCTCCGAAGTGATAATGCTCGAAGATATGTTAGACAGCTCCCACAGTACAGAAAGCAGAATTTCTCAGTTAGGTTTCCTAATGTGTCTCCAGGGGCTGCCGATCTGCTGGAAAAAATGCTTGTTTTTGATCCTAACAAGCGCATTACAGGTATGAAGAAGCTGTTCAAATTTTCAAGTGCATCACTTCTACATACCGGCTTAAACTCCAAGTCCCTTTTGTTTCTGCTCCACCATTGAGTATTTATACTTGTGTTTTGGCAGTTGATGAGGCACTTTGTCACCCATACTTGTCAGCTTTTCATGATATCAATGACGAGCCTATCTGCCCAAGGCCTTTTCAATTTGATTTTGAGCACCCATCATGCACTGAAGAGCACATCAAGGAACTCATCTGGAGGGAATCAGTGAAGTTCAATCCAGATCCTCCAACTTATTAGGAGAAATGAATGTGCTGGAGAAATGCATTGGGAAATTGGATAGTGTCTTTCCCTTGAATATAATATATATTGTACATCAACATTTCTGAGAGTACATAAACTTCCCGTTACTAGACCCTGAGAGTGGAAGCACCCAATGATTAAGACACTGACAAGCAACTTCTTCAAGGGATTTGGATGCTTATATTTTATATTAATGCATGAAGTGCATTATTAAAATTAATGCGGATCTTCTGTAAGTACTATCAGTTGGGAGCTTTAGGGCTAGAAGCAAAGAAAAGATTCAGCATGCATGTTGTATTTGCTTATGGATCTGATTTATATTTTCCATATTTTTCAAATAAAATCATCTTATTGTGAAGAGCTGTTTGTCCACTTCTATTTTGTTGTATAGATAATGCATTCTTAGTATATAGCTGCTAATTTTATATTTTTGGTTTTCAGGGAACAATAGAGTTGTGTGATTATATCTGAGATAATTATAGTATCCTCATATTGTGAGAATTAATTTTCACTGAAGTGTTAATAGTACACACAGAAACCAAGTTGCACTGTACAGAAAGTTTGCCCCTAGTCACAAATACTTTCTTCCGGAAGAGCACACCCTGACCTTAATATTTTCAATTGGTAGGCTATCTTCAGGGAAATTACATGGTGTAACCTTCCCCGGCTCTGAGTCGGGAAGGAGATCACAAGGTTTTGGAGTCACGCCGCTAGAAATTCCTGCAATCTCAGTACAATTCCATTGAAGCTTCTTTGGCTTTTCTGTGAGTTTAATGGTGACATTAGATATGCAAATTCCAGTAAAGGGGTCACCGGCTATGCCCTCGAGTCTAGCTGCCATAGTTACATTCTCGGCAACCATGTCGCGATAATTGATATTTTCAATCACGGGAATTGCATTAGGATCATAGTTATTATCAGGATGAGACCCATAATTTCCTGTCATCCAAAATACCCATTTCATTGTCTTCATTGTCATTCTTCTTACATATATCTCCTTCACATAACCCCCTCTTCCGATAGAAGTTTTTATCCTGACACCTGATTCTGTATCAATAGCAGTAATATCTTCTGCCCTGACATCTTGTATCCCACCAGACATTTCACTGCCCAGCGCAATTGCTGCGCTGGTCGGAGAAATGCAAGTAAGCCTTCTGATTACAAGTTGCTTAGTAGGCATACCAAAAGCAATACCGTACTCGTCCCACCCACTCTTAACAGCTACACAATCATCTCCGGAGACAATGTAACAGTCCTCAATTCTGGTGTTTGTGCATGAGTCTATGCAAGTAAGACAAAATGTTAGATTACATACCTTGTTGCTAAAATTGAAAAACTGCTTTTAGAATACTGCAATAGATTTCATTTTGAAATTCTCACCCGGGTTGATCCCATCAGTGTTCGGAGACCTTACTGGTGCGAGAATTGTTATGCCTTGAACAACAATATTGCTGCATTTTATATTATTCCTTGATCAGAACAAATCCAAAAAAAAAAAAAAAAGAACATTAAACTCTATTTTGAATAAGGAAAAATTTAGGTTACCTGCTATAAACAGGATGCACATTCCATGAAGGAGAGTTCATCAATGTAAGGTTGGAGATTTGAATGTTACTAGAGTACATTAATTCTATCAGGTAAGGCCTGGTGTAGTTCAGCTCCTTATTACGGAATTTTTGCCACCAGATATCACCCTGACCATCAATGGTGCCATTGGCACCTAAAAAGCCACAATGTGCATAAGCAAAATGATAGATTTCTCGGTAGTTTAACAGTCTCAATAAGTTTAATCTACTAGGAGATTATACCTGTAATTATAACATCAGTAAGGTTGGTTCCAAAAATGAGACTGATATACCTTCCACCATCTGCATCTCTTCCTCTACCATAGGATGGCAATGGTTCAATCACAGGCCATTCACTCTCATCCTAATTGAATTTCCAAAATGGAGGACATTTAATTGCATAAATTGGATAATTATATAGAAAATAATTTATCATACTTTACTTAAATTGGAAACTTTAATTAGTTAAAATTTCAGAAAGAACACAAATCATTAAAAAGGTTAAAAGGGCAAGTAAAAGGTGTCCTATCAACAGAATTCCTGAAAATTTTTTTTCCCACATCAGAAATTCTCAAAAGAAAAGGGATTGCTAGGATTTCATTTCCTGACATAATGAGGAGACAAATACTTAAACCACCAAATAAGCTTCTTTCCGTTACTAAAAGCAGAAGTTCACAAATTATGCATATTTTTAAGGCTGATGTATGAACAACTCTACTTTCTTTTGTCTTTTATTTACGACTCTACTTGATTTAAGAGGAATGCAGAAACAAATTTTTGTGGCCTTGAATCCTTGACAGTTGAATTGTTTAGCCCGTGAAAAGCTTATCCTCTTTTCTATTAGACTTTTTACCAAGAAGAATTTTTCAGTTTTCAGTTTTCAGTTTAGTGGATTTATGGCTAAAGTTTCTGTCCAGTAACTACAGACCTATACTAGACTATGAGGTTGGTCCCAGCTATACAATGACCCTAATTCCCTATCACAAAAGTTTTTCTTGGCTATTCTTTAATAAAAGCACTGAAAATGAACTTCTTGGTATTAACTAGAACGGAAATTGGATTAAGCAACATTACTAAGTACATTGAAAATTTTTTTCTTCGTTAATTGGTCTCCGATAGTTTTTAAAAAAATGATTTTTTCAACATGGGTCTTGTTTTTTGGAAACATTTTTGTCTTATAATTATGGGCTAAGATATATTAAAAAAAATAAATCAATTCAACCATTTTACAAAGATTTCTTACCTGAGAGGCGAGAAGAACAGCATCTTTATCAAGAAAAAGAGTGAAATGGCTAGTAAGGTTGAAACTTCCAGTTAACCATTTTCCAGGAGGAACATAAAGTTGAGATCCACCATCTGATGAGAACTGACTCAAATGCTCAATTGCAGATTTAAAGGCATTCGTGTTTGAAGTTTGTCCATCACCAACTCCTCCAAAATCTTCCAATGATGCCTCATGAGCTCTGCAACTTATAGCTGCATACTCAAAACATCCAAATTTGGGTCGTTTTCTACTCTCAACTCCACTTGTAAAAACAAATAGCAAAACACCAATCCCTACAATAGCCTCCACCATCTGCTCAATCCAAAGAATCACAGATTACAGAGCCAAGAAATTGACCTAAATCAATATAGCAGCAAGAAAGATTACTCCTTTATGTATATATAACATACCTGAGATCTTATGGCACCTGTCCACGGCTCCATTGTACAAGAATAACAGGGTTGATATGGTTTTGGTGGAAGGGCAGATTATATATAGTGCTTAATTTTTTTAATTTTTTTAAAAAAATTTTGATTTTTAAATTTACAAATATAACCTTTAATAGTTGCTTGAAGTTTAGAAGAGAGCAACTTGTAAGAAAGGGATTGACAATGTTGTCTAAGGTAGAAGTCGATGAAAAGATAGGCATAAATGGGCGGCCGGCAAGTCCTCCACCAACTGGGGACATGAATGGCATCTTCGTCTTGGTCATAAATTGCACATTAATTAATTAATACTTATATAAATATTAAATAGCGAAGATAGAGGAAGGTAATTTGATGAGCTATAGGAATAGGTCAATTGCAACATAAGATTATAACTACAAAAATGGATCAATTAATACTTAACAGTGAATCATCAAAATCAATCGATTCAATTAAAAAAAATTAAGTTTTTGAGTGATTTTTATTTAATTGTTAGGACTGATAAATGGATTTCAATTTAAACACTCTAATTATTTCAACAAATGATAAGTATTTTTATTTATTTTCCCTTTTTCATCTAATAAAACACCAATATATTTATGGAGGCATATTGAGTGGTTTCTCAGTATTTTTTCTTTTTTATTTGTTTGTATTTTTAGTACTTCTCTCAATCACCCTAAAAAAAAATTTTAGTCAAAGCTATTAAAACCCTAATTATGCAATTACCTTAATTAATCAATTAAAAATTTATCATTGTTTTTTAAAATTGAACCTACAATAGAGTTCATTCAAAAAACAAGAGCCAAGAAGCAATTAAAGAATTTCAATATTATAGTATAGAGAACTCCAATTGATAAAGTGATATGAAGATATGATAATGCATTGAATTTGCCAAAGTCAAGGTCTAAAGTTTAACCTAAAATATTACTATATAGTAAATATATGCAAGTCGCACAAACCTTAGCTCATGCCTTAAAATTTTGTTCAAGAAATATCATACAATTATATTAATATTTAAAATTATTACATTACTGACATTAACTTAATTATTACTATATTAAACATTAAGTATTTAAAGCAGTCCGGCCCGGACATTGATTCGACTAAAGGGCTGGATGTATATAGGTTACTGATTTAATTAGTGGGTGAATGGTTTAATTAGTTGATCATAAAATAATAATAATAATAATATGTATTAATTAAATAATTAAAATTTCAATTTCAAAAAAAATTAAATAATTAAAGTTTCAAACAGTCTGATCAATTCAACTACAAGTGAATAGACTCAATTCAATTCTTTTTTTTTTTTCAAATGGTTCAAAAACAAAATTAATCTAATTTTAAAATCTGTACACTGCTTCTTCGAATTCACCCATGGGATTAGCCCGGCTTTAATAACTATGAGTCAAAGCCTGCCTTGATCAAGAATCAAACGATAGGGACAAAACACTTCATGCAATTGCAAACCCGTGAACATTTATTATTGCCTTTCACGGGCATTGCTTTTTTTTTTTTTTTTTTTTTTTCTTTTTTGAGTGAAAGGAAACCAAAACCCCACATCATAAGATGAGATCACATATATATATTTCGTGTGGATTATTATATAAGGAAATGGCAAAGCATAGCACAAGCACAAAGCACTCATGAGACAAGTGATAGGTAAGCAACCACAAACACATGATTTATGGTTGTGTCCACCCAAACATGTGACAATTGAATTCCTATTTTAATTATTTTCTAATTTGTAGTGAAGAAATTAGGTTACTTCTTCAAGTGCTTTACACCAAAATCACAATTCCTCTCTTGAGTTCGTATTCTTATTCATTTATTATTTAATCACTTTCTTCCATTATTATTTTTCTTGGATGTAATAATATAGGTGTAGTGTGTATACAATGTATGTAGACATCTAAGGCATGTCCTGTGGTGGAAATTTTCATAATAGGTTTATATTATATTTATTGGGTGTCTTAGTAATATCACCAACTCTTGCCATTGCGTATGTTCAGGCCAATTTTAACTTAGTTTACGAAGAGCCCAGGCCCAATTTTAGCCCAATTATAATTGGGCTTGCATTTTCATAATGAGCCCATAGTATATTTTTAAAACTAAAGTGACCCAATATGAAAAATCTGCGTTCAATTTTAACCCAATTCTGGCCCAACTTCAATGAGCCTGCAGTATGTTCATTAAAGACTAGAATGATTCTAGTTTTTGGACTCATTATTTACAATTAAGCTGATTGACCCTAATATTGGGCCTAAATTTTTCTCATGGCCACAGAATGTTTATTAGTATCTACAAAAGCAGGAGGTATAATCGTTGTGGGAGGTAGAGCCTAAATTTTTTTTATTCTCTTAATAAAATGTTGTTTCTAGGAGTTGAATTTGTGTTTCACTCTTACTGAGATTGAGGTTGAGGTCGTTTATTACTCCAATCAACACCTTCTTGATATGTATATCTTTATGTTTTAATTATACATATACATTATATTATCTTTGATCATCAACTAGGTCAAAAACTTGTACAAAATAATATCATCGCCACCTAATCAAAAAAGCCTCAGACATTGATGCTAATGACCTTCTCATTCTCTATATTATATCTATTGTACAAGATGCATTTTCAACTTACACATGAAGCCAAAATAACTAACGATGCACATTATATAGGTTGAACACATACATAGGTAAATTTGAAAAGAGAATATGAACTTTTATTCGAGACAACTAAAAGATGAATAGCTTATAAGGAAATGATATCTTATGTATACACTATATATAGTTGCCATTCAAAGAATATAGACAAAGAATAGAGAATTGAAAACCCTAATGCCGGCATGCATACTGTTCTGTGAGCGAGGATCTTGCAATTTTTCTGAGCAAGGAAAAATAAGGAGTTCTATGCTGTATATGCTTCACAAAATATTTACATTATTGATTAAATATAAGTAACTATTATGAGAATGAAGGTAGAGAGTTTAATTATAACTTTTAAATAAAATTAGGGGAAGTTAAGAAATTGAAACTAATATTTATCAGAACTATTTTAGTTAACAACTTAACATTGATAACAAGATATTTGATGATGACATGTAATAACAGACCTCAGTGATTAATTGAAACAGAAAACGCTAAATCATCACGGAGTAGGTCCTAAGTTCATTTCATGTATCTGTAACTTTGTACAATAACAGACCTCAGTGATTAATTGAACTCCCAACTCGAGTGTTGAAACAAGTGTACAAACAAAGAAAAGAAGACAGAAAAACTATATCTATATCATACCATACAGAATTATTCCAGTTAACACCATTTGAGAACTCGAAGGTCAGGTAATATACAAGAAGTTTCCTGCTATATTATGTTAAGAAATTAAGTAGGCATAATAGTAAACTTAAATGAGCTAATTAATGCATAACGATACTACAGAACCATGAATAGAAAAGATGAAATTTCTGATGAAACTCACAAATCTATACAGGTGAAGGGATTTTACCAAGTTTCAGTGTAAATATTTCTTGTTTTCAGGACCACATATCAAAACAAGAGAAAAACAAAATGGAAAGTTTCCCTTTTTAGTTTTTAAATTTGGCCATGAAAAATAAACCACAAACAACTCATTATTGAACAAATATGGTCAGTATATATCCCCACAATAATAGGAAACAACTAGCTTTTCTTATTGCAGAAAAATATTTATGTCTACATATAGTCTTACCACAGTCATTATTAACTAATTAAGCTAATCACTAACTGCAGATTGCAAGACCAGAAACCACACACTTCACTTACAGATTCATTACAACATTGATGATGGGGGATAAGAACACTAATAATCCCTTATTCTCACAAGCTACTTGAAATCCAAATACTATCTTAATTAACTAAGCCTAATTAATCCATTATTAAAAGCTGCAGAAAATTAAGAAACTTTAATAATTACTTATCTCCAAAGAGATACCCGAGAGATGAGTCTCCTCCAGGCACTGACTTCACTTTTGTTGACGGACGATCCTGAAAAAATAAAAAAAGGGTTTACGAGTAATTAATTAAGTAGCTTAATTAAATAAAAATATTAATTAATTACTTACAGTAATGAAGTTGCCAGAATTCTGGCCTTCAGCTCGGTGATAATTGTTTGAAGTGACCTTATTGTGCTTATTCTTATCAGATGGATTGTCATGTCGAGGCTTTTCCTCCTGTTCTATGGTATCAATACCATACGGTGGTAGGTTAATAATCCGGGAAGGCGGTGCAGCGTTACTTGGTGGTTCATCTGAGCCGAAAAGGTAACCTAAGGAACTCTGCCCGCCACCGTAGCTTCCGCCTCTGCTCATTGCTTGTGCTGCCTTTATTATATATACCTAAAAATTAAGATCTGTTAATCTCTCTTTAAGTTCTAAAATATATAAAAGAAGAGAAAGAAAAGCAAGATGATTAGCCCTAATATAGAGTACTGGTATACTTTTGGATGGATGCTATAATGATGATGATAATAATGCATGTTATGATGTCATGATCAATCTTCCTTGTTAACTAATTCATATATAATACTTAGCCCCAACTACAACTGTAGAAAATGCTTCCTGTTTTTCATGTTACGTCTGCTATTTTTCTAGTTAATTACTTTGAATTAGGGTTTAAACTCGTTGTTATATGCATGTATGTTATCATATTAGGATGCAAGTGTATGTTAATCCATAGAAGTATCAATGAGAATAATGACGGCACAGTTTTTTGTCCTTTTCTTTTGAAATAAGAATTTTTAAAAATTATTTTTTTTTAATTTTTTTTTCCAGCATGATTAGGAATACACTCATTTTAATGAAAATTTTTATTTACATTCAGTTGGTTTATAAATGGAACTATGAACTCAATCTAAGCAAGTTAATCCACAATAAATATATATATATATATATAACAATGACTTGTATATTTAAATTGATAAGATACGTTTAAATTCGATCGACCATTTCTACGATATCAAGAGAAAATCAATTCTAGGGATTTTAAAGATTTATATTGGTAGCTAGTGTATTGCATGCAAGCAGTAATTTTAACCCTCTAGGTTAATATTTTGAAGGAACTAATTCTACCTTCTAAGGAAGTATGTATACAAATTCTTGTGGAAACACATTAAATAATAAATAATATAGAATTTTTTATAATTGGAACTAACATGAAACAGCTTGGCTGAAAGTGATTTTCCAACATGAATTCATACCCTCTTAAAACCAAGATTTTTCCATGTATGAAAGTAGCTATAAATACTTGTCAGTTCCCACAATAGAAAAAGAAATAAAGAAAATGACATGATGAAAATTTGTCCATCTCTATTTTCTTTTTATTATGAGGTTTATGATCTAATTGTAGCTTAATATTAAACTGTCAATCAAGTACAGTCTGGTTGATTTTCTTACTTATGTAAGGAGCCTGAGATATTGAATTTAAGTCCTCTCGACTATCACTTTGATGAGCTAAGAGGAGGGATATCCTGTTGTATAGCCGGTGGTATTATATATATATATATATATATATATATATATATATATATATATATATATACTCCAATAAGACAATAATGACTTGGTAACTGTTTGTTAGCAAAATAGAAGGGAATAAGTTGGTCAATTGTCAAATTCTGGTGGGCTCAATCTGCAATTAGAGCAATTGGCAACCATAATTTAGAGATGAGTGGTATGTGATTAGATCCAATTGACAGTTAGTGAATTTATTATAATTAACCTAAATTAGTTTTAAGTATTTAACATCAGATTAGCACAAGGGAATTCCTTAATAAATGGTTAACATGGTTTGGGACCCATTTGGCTGCAATATTGCTTAACATCTATCATACAAGAACTTCATTAGCTATTATGCAAATCAATCATAATATCTAATCAACCAAATTGAATTTAGTCTTAAACAAAAAGATGATGAAACCTCACTATAAAAAGTACACGAAAAATATTTCATGTGGGTGTTACTGTAATCTATGTTTTAAGTGTCATCTACTTAGAACAAATGATGTGTATGTGGCTTTGGCTAAACCAGTAAATTACTATTAAATTAGGGAGTAATTAAAGGAAATATGCTTAATTAGAAGGGTTAATTCCAAGTTAATTAGTGATTTTAACAGGGAAATTATAGTTTCAGTTGTCCTAATTGTGTTGCAATTGGTCCCATACTGACTTGTACTCCTCAAAATGAAAAGGTAACAAGAAAGAACTAAACAAAGCTCAATTCAGACATGAGCTTAGCTCGGTTGGAAGGGAACCTGTTGGCCTAAGGGATCCTTTTGCTTATGTCTCTTGGTCAAGAAATGGTAGCTCTAACATACGGTTCAATTCAAGCCAACTTCAAACCACCTGCGTTTCCGCGTGCCCGATTTCCTATATAAAATGCAATTTTTGATATAAAATTATATTTTAAATATCATTTTTCTGTAATATTGATGCAATTTCACATTTTTTTCATATCTATTTTCGTGCAATAAAGTAAGAACCTGATTACAGTAAACGGTATTAATATTATAATTTAAATTCATTTAATATAGTACATGCAAAAGGCAAATGTAAATCATAATTTTAAAAGAATAAAATTAACTTAAATCGGCCGGTTAGTAATCTTAGCTATAAATCAAATTAAATGAATTAGAAAACTTTAAAAATTATTTTCACTTTATTACTATTTTTTCTTATGTGAATGAACATAAATATCATCGTTTGATTTGATCTATTGAAACATATTTTTCTAATCTATATTAGTTTGATTCGTAAATAAATTTATAGTTGGAATCATGATAAGTTTAATTAAAAAAATAAAACGGAAAAGGTATTTATAAAAATGTGTGGTACGAGTGTCCTTATATCAGTGAGAGGTGGAAGAAACATTATAATGATGTCTAATGTGTATGGCCCTATAAAGATACGTCTGTGATTTAGAAGTGGGTCTTTACAAACATATATTCATAGCCCTTAATTACTCCACCTAAAAAGTCACCTTATTTTGTATATTTTCATCTCAGCCATGAATTCAAACCTTCAAATCAAATTTCAATCATTAGCTTATTTTCACCCTTCCCTAAAAAATCAACTCACAATACCTTAGACAAGAACCCAATTAGATTGAAATTCAAATCGTTTGAATTGACAATTTTCTTTCTTTATTTTCTTTTACAATTATTTTTATCTTGGATTGAAAAATAGTGTTTAAATAAAATTCTCGTAATTTTAACTGCTTCAAGTTTTAAATTTCTTATCTTATAAGTAAAATTCACTTGAAAATATAATATACTTTCGCTGATTTAACTCATCGATCGGTGTATATATATATATATATAATAATAATAATCTATGCTTAATAATAATAATATATGACATTAACTTGTTGATTTATCATTATTTAGTGTTGCATGCAAGTGATAAAAATATTTTATAATTTAAATATAGTTCTAAGAAATTGCATGTTATGAATTTCTAATAAATTTGGTGAAATGATAAGGTGGGATTTTTTATATCCAAATTCAATATCCTAAACAGCTCATTAATGGATGTGAATCACATAAAGCTAATTTAGATAATGGAGTTGGTACAAAAAAGAAAAATAAACATGAAAAGCAAATATCTATTTAATTATTAATTAATTTGCAAAAAAAATGTATCCCAAAAGGGAAAAGATTTAAAGTCATGTCGAGAATAAGACAACACCTATAAAAAGTGATTAGACTGCTTCTGATTATGACATTAACAGATGAGCTTAATTTCGGGTGTATGTATCACTTAATTAAGTGAAAGAAAAATGAAAAAAAGAAAAAAGAAAAAAGAAAAAAGAAAAAAGCAGGAGGAGACCAATACCAAACAGGCAACTACAACCCCATGTTGGGTATTGAATCTTTGCAAATGTTCCTAATCCAAGAATAAAAGAAAAATAAAAATTATTAATCTTATGCCTGGAGTATAGATCCAGCTATACTTCAAATTAATTATAAATAATTTTTTAGTTCAAATAAGAATATTTTTAATTATATGCGGAAAAAGAAAAAAGATAAAGCAATAACATTTAGAAAAAGAATTTTGATTGGCTTATTTATGAAACCATGCATACATTATTTATAAAAAAGAAATTTCCTTACTCCCATTGAATAACATTAGTCGAATAAGGCATTATTATTATTATTATATTTTCTTATTGATAATATTCACCAACTAATTATTAAAGTGGGTTTTAGATTGGAACGTATGTTCTTGACCATTCACTTATTAGTATTTTAATTTAATTTAATTTCTCCATCATAATTGTGGAATGTCATATTCCAAGATGTGTTCTTATTAATTGTTTTCTTTTGAGTTTTGCTCCTTTAGTCTCTCTTTTTTAATACCATAAGAGGTATAAAAAAAAAAAAAAAGAAAAGTGAATTTTATGTTTGTCACTTCTTCACTTAGAGAGAGGAGCCAAAACTTTTAAACATCAATATATTATATATGGACATATATTGAAGTTTCCAACTTTTTCAACTTCTTTTAATATATTTTTTAATTATATATTAAACTTAAAGTTAAATTGATATAGTTATTATTTTTTATTTAAATAAAATGCCGTATTCTCAAAAATAATTATATAAGTAGAGATTAATAGCACTATTTTAAATCGCTCGAAAATAAAAAGAAAACATGAAAATTATCCGAATCAATTTATATATTTAAAGTCGTAATATGACTTTTTTTTTTTTAAAAAAAAAGGAAAGTCATAATATAACTTTGTATACTTAAATTTTATAGTATACAATTTTAAAGTTCTTTTTTATGTTATAGATTTTTATGTTTTAACACTCATAAAGGCTAAGTTGCGGGTTTATGATCTTTATGGTTTGGCATTGAATAGCTTATAGTTCCTTGTGGCCCTTAAACATGGCCTAAATTTTAAAATTCCCATCTATATACATTAGCTTTTAGTTATTGGATTGGTCAGGGTTTCTTCTTCTATTTCACACCTTTTGTGAGTATGGATTAATTTCATTTCTCGGAGATTAAAGAAATCATATTTTTTATTTGTTGAGAGATTTAATGAGTTGAAATAATATTATGGACTACATAAAATTGATAGCTCTCCTCTTGGTTTACTAAATTGGTGAAAACACTCATAGTCAAGAGGACTCAGACTCGAAACCTTCCACTCCTCACGTAAATGAGAACACGAATTAAGCTCACAATCCCTCTTTGCTTGCTAGTTTTATTCTCTAACTTATCGGTGAATGAATATTTCAATATAAAAACTTTGACATTAAAACCAATTTGCAGAGGAACTACAAAACAAAAATCAGACTACCAGTCCAAAAAGGCCCCAAACTCTGGGCTCCTAATTAGTCTATCATAAAGATTACTAGCCCATGAAGTTTACTGTTTAGTCCATACCATATTGAGGCCACAGAACACAAGCCCAAATAAGCTGAACTGAACTGGCAGACTCCTCAGGACCCTAAAGCCATCACATAGATAATATAAGCACAGACTCAGGGGTATAAATGAGGTAAGCGGGCTCGTGAAATATTCGAGTTCGGCTCGAATCAAGTCCGAGCTCGAATCTAATAATATTCAGCTTGAAAATGCGTGGAGTCTTGTCGAACTTATATATATATATATTACACTTACTCGATTTAAGCCCAAATTTAGAATTTTTCGAGTTGAACTCGAGCCTCTAATCGAGCTCAAGCCTAAAATTTTCAAACTTATTAATTTTAGAGCGGAGTTTTCTCGTATACTCGTGTAGTTACAATTGATTTCACTAACTTCTATTTGGATGCCCATAGAGCCTAAATGACAAAGTGGGGTTGTTACTATGTTTAACAATTCCTGACAAATTGTTAAGTTCAATGTTTGTACCTAAAATTTGGTTACCTATTAGTGTTTAGTCTTAGTCTTATCCTGAAGGATATGTTCTTCCTTGTGCACTTGGTAGTGGTTTCTCATTCCAATGCTTTATGGTTGGATTTGAAATGAAATGAAATAGGAAACTAAATACCAACACAAGTAGAAATATGTATTTTTATTCGTATATTTAATACGCAGTAAATGATAAAAGTTTCGATTCAATTTTTTTTATTTGGCTATAGTACCAATCAACCAAAAAATGAAAAAATGAATAGACACTAAAAGGATCAAAAGCTTAAAATAAAAATAACAAATTTGATATTTTGCGAAAAATATAAAGAAATATTCGGTCTTTTGAACTGAAAAAAAGAAAAGCCTACTTGTTTATTTTAGCCTCCTAATTAAGGCATCAACTTCAACTCGAAGAGAATTTTGGTTCTTGATTGTAAAGCCATGACAACACCTTGCAAAGGCTCAAAATCTAAAGGTTCTCAACCATTTTTGTAGCTTTTAAATATTTCTTTTGCTTAATTGTAGCACTATATAACAAGTTTTCTCGTGATAGATTAACTAATTTTAAAACTGATCCGCTGCGAGAAGTATTTAGAAATACTTAGACACTATAATACAAAGGGACAAAAAAATAATACCACGTGGGGCTTTTAAATTATTATTTATTAATATTGGAATAGAGCGGAGTAACTTCATTCTTACACGAAATCCACCCTTACATCTTGGAGTTGGATTTGATTGGACCCCATGGGTGTCCAGAAACAGAAGGGAACTTCAGTAATTAAACAGCGTGATCAAGAAAAAAACAGAGATCCTCCTATATTTCTTTCTTCGTAGCAGTACAAAGCAAAATAGAATCTCATTCAAGCTTCGAAAACCCTAACTTTCGAAGCTAAAACATTTCTATCCCTCATAAAATTCTTGTTTATTTATTTACTTTATTCACATAAAGATTCTTCTACTTGTCATATATCTAAAAATCTTCGAATCTCTTTTTTTGCTTTTTAAGCAAAGATTTACATGGCAACTGCAGTATCTGTAACTTCAAGCTCTTCACAGCATCGTTTTGGACAAGCTTCTTTCTCAATTCCAAAAGCCAATATCTCCATAACTACACCGATCATTAGCTTTCGTAGAAAGGGATTTGTTTCGAGTAAAAAACAGAGGTTCAAGACATGCTCAGTGATGAAGAAGAAAACAGAGGATGCTGTTGTTGAAGTTATTATCGACGAAGATGATAAAGCACAAACCTTTGATGATGACATCAAGAAAAATCGACCGTTGATTTCACGTGTAGAAGAGAAACTTGCAAGAAAGAAATCGGAGAGGTATACGTATCTTGTAGCTGCTATCTTGTCAAGTATTGGCATCACTTCAATGGCTGCCATGGCTGTTTATTATAGATTTTCATGGCAAATGGAGGTACTTAATTTTCATTTCTTTGTACTGCCAAGTCAGTTATTTACCGTTTTCTTTCTCTACAGTACTAGTTTACCAAAATATTTTAATTATGTTGTTTCTGATTATAAAATAAAAATGGCTACAAAACCTGATATGCTTTTAAGCTAAATTAATTATAATTCCCAAAATACTTTTTCCCTCTAATTTATTTGCTCTTGATGAAATAATTAAAGTGATGGTAATTATTGATAATTTTAAAACAGATATACTATAGTAAAAAATGTATATTATTTTTTTTCTACAGGGTGGAGAAATTCCTGGCTTGGAAATGTTTGGTACTTTCGCACTTTCTGTGGGGGCTGCAGTAAGTTCAATTTTTTGAACAATTTGTCTTAATTATGCCTGATTAAAATGATTAATTATGTGTTAATTTTATGTTTAAGACCATTCTGGGATTGCTTTTATTACAGGTGGGTATGGAGTTTTGGGCAAGGTGGGCCCACAGAGCGTTATGGCATGCTTCGTTATGGCATATGCACGAGGTTTTGTTATATTGTTAATTAATTAATTAGTACATGTTAATTTTATAATTCAGTGAATTTAAATGCTATTTCAGATTGTACAATATATTTATTTATTTATTTTTAGTAAATATTTTGGCAGTCTCACCATAGAGCAAGGGACGGTCCATTTGAGGTGAATGATGTATTTGCAATAATAAATGCAGTTCCAGCAATCGCTTTGCTGTCTTGTGGTTTTTTCAACAAAGGTCTAATTCCTGGACTCTGTTTCGGTGCTGTGAGTTTCCCTCTCCCTCTTTTTTTTTTTTTTTTATTTACTAGTATAAAAATAAACTAAAATAAAAAATATATCCAGTTCCATAAATGTTGGTGCGGCGCATCACTAAAATGTTAGTGTCTTTTTATTAATAAAAAGACAAAATAATAAATTGCGAAATTTTTTAAATTGTGATTAATTAATCCAAAATAGCCAGCTTTATTACTAATAAATTTGGCACACAGGGGCTTGGAATTACAATATTTGGGATGGCTTACATGTTTGTACACGATGGCCTCGTCCACTGTCGATTCCCGGTGGGGCCTATTGCCAACGTCCCCTTCTTGCGAAGAGTTGCTGCTGCTCATCAGGTAACATTTTTCATTTTTCACCTTAAAAAATTTACTGCGTTTATTTACGCGTATGTTTTCTTTCTTCTGGTTTTAACAGCTCCATCACTCCGATAAATTTGATGGGGTTCCTTATGGATTATTTTTGGGACCCAAGGTGAGGATTATTTCTTTTCTTTTCCTGTATTAATAATTCTTTTTATGAAAAAAGAATATTAAATTATTGATTTTCATCTATACTGGTGTTGGTGCAGGAATTAGAAAGGAAAGAAGGTGGTATTGAAGAGTTGCATAGAGAGATAAAAAGAAGGATAAAGCAAAATAGAGGGAATTAATATATTTTTCGATTCTTTTGTAATCGTATTTAATTATTTCTTTAAAAATAAAGAAAACTTTGTGAAAGTATTTATCGTATTTAACATTGAAAAAAATATCGTTTATTATGCTTTAAAATACTCAAAATGATTTATATTTCATAACAAAATAATCACATAAAAATAACTTATATTTTGAAACTTAACGAATATAAAGTACACTAAAAAGTTAAATTGTAACTACTTTAACAAACCTAAAAATGATCCAAATGCCTAATTACAGCCTATTAATGTACTTTGTAGGTTGTAATTAGGTATTTAAGTTGTAACTACTCTAGCAATAGCTACTTAAATGCTCAAATTACCAAAATAAAGATCCAAAGGAATAAAATTACAAGCAATAGAATTCAACCAGCAAATGTATGAGATCACCTTCAAACTGTACGCAAAAAATTTTTCCACATTTCAAACTTTATATTATACGCAAATAAATTCTTAATCCTTAATATCTATTGTGACCCTAATATTATGAATTTTGATAATCTTACACACTCATCTATACTAGCAACAGCAATTCGTTGATATTGTTGGTTTTTATATGCAAATTATTAATTTGATGTGTGATTACTATAAGCTTTAAAATAATAATTTTTTTAATTTTTAACTATTAAATAAGTGTTTAATCAATTTGAATTATTTATTAAGTGCAATTTTATAAATTAAAATGTTCAATGAATTAAAATAAAAATTTAAAATGCCATAATATATATATATATTATAAAGTATAATGAGGAATTTGTGCATTTAGCCGAATTCTAAGATTTGAAGAAATTTTGAATTGATGTAAGAGAAGACGTGCAAGCAAGTGATTGCCGAACTATCCAAGTTGTGAATCTTGCACATCAACCAATATTGGGACCTGCTTTAGCTTTCCACCTTACTCTTATTACTCTTTCCGGTCTTAACGAAATTAGGCCCAACAATTGTATTCATGCGGGCCACAATAAAACCCAATTATTCCAAGAGATCTTTTGAATTACCAATGGGCCGCGAAAATTAGCCCAGATCGTACCGGGCCCAACCCAATTCCAAAATGATTAAATCTAATCGGTGATCTCATCGGTCGCACCGAGAAGCCCCTAGAACAAAAACCGAATTTTCTCGATTGTTCTCTCCTGATTATTGGGATCACCCAGAGGCAGTTGTAGTCTGTTTCATGTTGTTGCTGCTGAGAAAAAACACGCGCAAGCCATTGCTGGTATGTTAAGAGCTATTCATTGTTGGCTTTTCTTTAGCAAATGTTCAAGCTTTCAATTCAAATTACAGTCTAATCTTGAACAAATGAATCGATTTGGTATTAGTTTTTAAAGTCAACTATGATCTATTATAGAGGTTCAGTAGCAAAATGATCCTTTTGTCTAATAGCACTCAATTCTAGGGTTGAGTTGCTTCTGGTATTGTTTTTGCAGCCTACTTGCTTTCAATTTTTAGTTTTGCCTGTTTAAGCTGTGAATTTTATGAGCTATATTTCAAAACTATGCCATTTACATGTCTCTCGGATTTTTCAGGTTTACCACTGAGCAAATATTAATAGTATATTTCAAAACTTTGCTTAAATGCGTGGAATAGCTGCATTATTACCTGTGAAATACAAATTGAAACAAGTCTTCCCTGCTTCGGGATCATGGGGTAATATGTTATATCATATCCCATCTTTTTGTTATTGTTCTAATTATATAAATTCAAGAACTTGCAACTTCTAACAGTGAATCCTCTTAAAACTAGGCACCGTGGCTACTTCAACTCCGAAGAAACAAGAAAATCATGATTTTGCTGAAGAAAGACGACTTTTCGGTGAGAAGGCAGATCCAATTGTTGCCTTTAGTAGACCTCCGCCACTCCCACCTGTTTTTGGACCGCTGGTTGCTCTCTCACTGTTCCAAATGTTGCCGAACCATGATGATGGTGACGATAACTGACTGATGATGCAAAGCTATAGATTTTATGTACATAAGAACCTTAGTAAGTGTTCTCTTACTGAAAGTATTTCTTATGAATGTGGAGTAGGATGTTTAGTGCCAAGGCAAATAATCGAGCCACGAAATTCCAAATCCTGATGTACCCTGATAGAAGTGGATTGATAATAGGTGCATAAAGTCTAGAGTAAATCTTCATAAAGAATTGCACTATGACATGAGGACTCTTTAGGAACCCTGCAAAAAAGTAAGTATTGCAAGTAATATGGTTATCTTGCTGTGTTGTTTTGTACTAGTTGCTATTTGTTGAAGTGTTAATGAATGTTAACTTACAATCTGCAAACTTTGGGAAATCATCGAACATTCCAGTCACATTTTTTAACAGAACCTGAAGGAAAACAAATATTAAAGTCAGTTATTGAGTTGGGACAAGAATTGTTATATTCTTATGTAAAACAATTGTACTTACCAGCACCATGCCTCCTGGTTTTATAGGTGATTCGACCACAACCCGAGCTTTCCTGCAACAAAGTACTAATTAATGATAAGGTTTTGTTTCCTAACAAAATTGGATTTTAAATTTCAAACATTTTATTTTTATTAATTTGGTAGGTACTTGATAACTAGTCTGTCCCCTTCTTGTGAGCATTCGTAAAAGCTGCATCCCCTGGTGAAAGGTATCTGTCTCGTTTTCCATTCTGCCATAGCAGAAACATTCATCATTTTATTAATTAAAAGAAATGCATAATGATGCAAGACGATGACAGATGATAATACCCATGTGCCAATTTACTCCTGCTGTAAATTCATCATCTTCACAAACATGTTCAATGTTGAACTTCACATTATGGCCCATGCCTGTAGTAAGCAGTTGATAGAAATGCATAATTTCCTGTAGCAATTCATTGTGGTTTGTTAGAGTTTCTTGCAGAAAGTAAGAAATGCATGTTTTGTAATTTGGTGGGAAAGATAAAGAGACAACCTTTTTCCCTTGTAGTGGAGAAACGAAGGAACAGTCTTCAAAGCAACAGTCATCTGAAATATACTCATCTAGTTCCTTCAATTTTTTTTCATTAATACACGCAAAGAACTGCTTGATCAGACTTGCTGCAGATAGCTGATTTAATGTAATATCTTCACTATCTGAAGCTGATGGCACGGGAAATTTGCACCTTCGAGTCTGCCTTCTGAAGCCGATTTGATACTGCTGTATCTTTGTGTTTTTCTGAGATGATCGTTTAAATGGCATGTAGCCTGGCTTGATGCTAGATGCTATTTTGGAGCAGATGGTCTGCTGTGGGATTTGACATGAAAAAATGACAGTAGAAGCCATTTCCTGCAAACAGAAGAAGATGGGGAAGTGGACAGCGAGCTTAGGAAATGTAATGTAACGAGGAGGGGTAATAAGATTGAATCAAAATATGAAAGAACTGAGCAAGGAATAAAGTAATCATTGTTTGAGACTTGGCTGGAAATCAAAGAATCACTGCATGGTTTGAAATAACAAGGAATCCGTTCGCCTGTAAGGTGTGCAAGGAATCTCATTTCAAGACTAATGGTCAATAAAAGTTAATTAACCAATAAAAAATTCGGCCCATTATAATTAAACCCAAACCCAACTCAATATCTAGTATGATGAACAGACCCACCGTCGACTCTTTTAGGTAACGCCTGGAAGCATGAACGATAAGAGTTTGATCATTATACAAAATAAACTGACACGTCATCTAAACAAGAGGTCTAATTAATGACACGTGTCGTAAGATTTCAGGAGGTCGTTCAGCGACCAAACGGCTATTTAATACAATGGGTCGTTTAAATTTTGCCGTCAAACAATTTTCTTCCATCTCTCGCAAATTTTAAACCCGCAAATTAAAAATCCTGCGCTCAACTTTAAACGGTAAATTTGCTATGGGATTGAATACCATAATTAACTAATATAGCAAGCATAGTGAGTCAAATTAGGAACTTGCATAGCAGATTAGCACTAACATGTGTTATTATTCTGAGCTAAGCTTAGGGTTTGTACAGGGACAGAGATAGGCTTTATAGCGAGGATTGGGGGTTAGGAGACATGCCAGCTAATTCCCTTTTTTTTTTTTTTCCTATTATGATTCTATTCCTGTTATGGTAGACTTTTGAATTTTGGTGTCTCCATAATTAATCCAATGTGCTATACAATTCAGAATATTATGTGCATCATTGACTATCGAGCCATGCCGGTCGTTCTGCTGCCGTACAACTCTCTCTCACACTCTTTTGAATCTTTCTTTTAATTTTAATTATGGTTTCTGTGTTTAATGGCAGCCAGCAGACAGATTCAGAGCATGCCCATTATTCAATCATACATTTGCTGGGAATTAGCTTAGCTGCCTAGCCCTTGCATTCTTATATATTGAAGATTGTCAAATGGCAACACTACGTGGGCAGGAAAATTACTAACAGTTGGCTTAGTGTCTTTAAAGAAATCCTAGTGTTTTTATAATAATAATGTCCAAATTGATATGGCAGCACATGGTATAGAGAAAGAGCGTAGAGGGAGATTTTGTTTCAAAACCCAACAAAAGCATACAGTTTAAAACATTCAATTTACCTCATTTATTACCGCTTGAAAATGAACAAATAGGTGGGTTAAGTTTAAGAAAAAAATAATAATGGTAATGCAAATCTTAGTTTCAACAGAGACATGGAAATGCAGACAATAAGAGAACATTTACCTTGATCAGTTTCAATCCCAAGTTAAAAAAAGATTTTGAATTGGAATTTTTTATATATGGCACTGGCAGAGTAGTAGTAATACTTGTATTTCCCAAGACAAGAAGATATGGGATGTGAGCATGTGATCCAATATCAACTGGACAATAGAAAGATACAATATAGATTGCAGAAGCAGACGGCCTAACCTGTTGGCGGCAATATGACAATTTGACAGTACCGAGGTCTCCCTGAAAACATGGAAAAATATAAATAAACTTAAACCTGCTTCCTTGGACCTGCCAAATTTGCATTTAAAGTTTTAAACTAAACAAATTCATCAGTCCAAGACAACAGAAATGAACCACCAAATCTTCACCTCCTGTTGAATTTCATAATCCTTCTCATCAACTTTGCACTAAAATAATTCTATAAACCAATGCAAGATTCAGAAGATAACTATTGAAGCCGCACGTGTGCATGGTCAGATAGAATCATAATTATTAATATGTATGTTAAACTATGGATCATTTATGTGTTTATTTATTCAGTCAATCACTCACCAAATCATGCTATGAATTCAACTTGTCTCAAGTTTAGCTAAAAAGAATCTTATACAGCCAAATAAACTAGCTGGCATGCCTCCCCAACTCCTTAACTCTAACAAAAGTTTTTAATTCGCAATTTCACATCACCAGATTAATCATTCCCAGCCCCTGGTATCATACTGAGGTATTGCTTCACTATATATACTCCAATCACAGCAATGCAATTGCATATATCCACAATTATCGAAACAGAAGGTCCTTTGAAGAAAAAAGTTGAGCAAACCTTGATTGGCATCATGAACAGCAAGGTCAGAGACATTCCAACTCCTGCATTTAGCAAAAATTTCACAAGCACACGGCCACTTCCAAAGCGAGGGCAGATCAAGTCAAAGATAGCAGCAAATGCTTTTCACTCCATTGTTTCTGTTCTATCTAGGGCCTCTTCACATCACCACCACTCTATCAGGAAGAACTACCTGAGAGAGGGATCATAATGATAAAAATTATTGATGTAGTAATGGACAGTGTATGATCCTAATTCCTAAACATAATGTATTTAGTGTTTTGTCTTCATCTTTTCCCCCCTATATATATATGATCCTAATTCCTAAACATAATGTATTTAGTGTTTTGTCTTCATCTTTTTCCCCCTATATATATATATATATATATATTGGTTTTTATTAGTCCAGTTGGAAATAATAATTTGAAGATGTAGTATTTAGCTATCAAAAGCAAAGTTCACAAAATTCACAACAAAAGTTATCATGTTAGTCTTACATGAATGCCACAATTCAACATCAAAACCATCCAATTTGCCACTTCATCGAGATAATGTTCATCAGCTACAACAACAAATATTGTGCTGTAAATTCTTGGAATGCTATGAGATGGCATCAAATAGAAACCCAATTGTCAAACATAATAGGTGTACATACAAGCACAAGTCATTTGACACCTTTATGCTCGTATTGTTATAAAGTCACTGCTGATTAACTCAACAGTGGCTCTATCCCCACATGATGTCTACTCACCCTGTCATGTAATATTAGATGAACTGTTCCTCCAACAATGTCGTCCTACCTGTCAATGGTGATTCTTAAAGGTTATAATTGATAGTTTGATACCAAATGAAATAGAAGTTATAACTGAATGGATTATAGCAAACCTGATTAGATAAATTATCAAGAGTCTAAGGCTCAAGGACCATTGAAGTAAGCAAATGGATAGACAACTTTTAGTTTTAATAGAAATTAAGAAAAGATTTTGTATGCTTCACAATGCATAGATCGATAGAAAACCACCATTTTCTTTCAACTCCAGCAAAGCTAACATTTGCCCGTATAGCCTTCCCAACTCCATGTAAATTTCTTTGTTTTGAGGATGTGAGATGTCATCGACAAAAAAGTTATGGATTGTTCCTCCTACTTGAATCCAGCTAGAACCGGGTTCTTTGCGTAGTACTTTTTCTTTCATCTCTTTTCTCAATTTTCCAACAACATTCCACATGCCAGCAGAAGCATACAGATTTGATAGAAGAATGTAAACAGATTCATTTTCAGGTTGCAGCTCCAGAAGTTTACTAGCTGCAAGTCCACCCAAGTCAACATGTCTGTGGATGTTGCATGCTGAAAGAAGAATTTGCCATAAATGAATGTCAGGTTGAATGGGCATATGATCTATCATCTCCTTTGCATCTTCAAGAAGTCCCACTCGACCAAGCATATCAACCATGCAGGCATAATGTTCTATGCATGGGATAATTCCATGAAGTTCAGACATAGATTTTAAGTAATAATGTGCTTGTTTCACTAGCCCAGCATGACAGCATGCAATAAGAATACTGAGATAAGTTATCTCATCAGGTTCTACTCCAAATTTGAGCATTTCATCAAAACTCTTGAAAACTTCTCGACAACAACCATGTTGTGCATATCCCATCATCATGGCATTCCAAGCAGCTAAATTGTCTGTAGACATACTGCTGAATGCTTTCTCTGCATCTCCTATATTTCCACATTTACAATAGATGTCAATTAGAGAACTTTCAACAAATCTATCCTGAAAAAGTCCAGATTTTAGTAATAAAGAATGAATTGTTCTCCCTTGTTCCATATCTGTCATAGCACCACAGGCTTTTAGCACAACACTGAAAGTTTTTCCATCCACTTCAAGGCATGATCTGCATGTCTCTTGAAACAACTGCAAAGCATCAGTATAACACCCACTGTGAACCAAATTGGTCATCATTGCATTCAAATGTACCAAGCTGACATCACTAATTTCAGCAAATAACTTTTTTGACTCATCCATACAATTGCATCTCCCATATGTCGTTATCAAGCTAGAAACCATGGAATCATCTAAAAGGAATCCACATTTAATCATATGTGAATGGATTTGCATCCCCTTCCTTACACAATTTGAGTTGGAAACTGTTTCAAGAATGCTAGCAAGAGTATATATGGTAGGCTGTAAGGCAAGATCACGCATATGACAGAACACCTCTAGAGCCTCGCAAAAAAATCCATTCTCAGAACATGCAGCAATCAGAGAATTCCAAGAAACAGAATCTCGAGAAATCATATTGGCGAATAAGTGCCTAGCGTCATGAACTTGCCCACACTTCCCGTACATAGACACCAATGCATTGCCAACAGAAACCACCTGCAAATACCCTGTCTTATGGCAAAGTGCTTGAAGTTGCTGCCCAGCTTTCAAGAACTTCACTCCTCCAATGGCAGACAAAACATTGATCAAAGTATACTCATTAATATGTAAGCCTATAGATTGCAAAATTCTAAAACATTCCAGCGCTTCCTCACCATCAACAGCAGCCCCTATCCTCTCAGTCCAAGATACAACATCTGGTTCAGGAATTTCATCAAACATCTTAATAGCGTCGACTTTACTTCCGCACTTCGAGTACATACCCATCATAGCATTACTCAGATACATTGAACAATATAGAAAACCCATTTTGACAGCAAATCCATGAATCTGTTCCCCTTCTCTAACATCAAACAAAGCACCAAGTACCCCACTTAAGCTAAACTCATTCAATTCTAACCCGAAACCCCTCATTTCCACAAAACCCCTTTTTCCCCTTTCAAACTCTCCGTTCCATACATGCCCACAAACCATTGCAGTGTAAACCACGTTATCCACACCAAAACACTCCTGAAAACACCTCTCAGCTGACCCCACATCCCCATTTTTTGCATAATTCTCAATCAACCCACTAACAATAAACGCTCTAGACTCAAAACCTAGCCTCACACAAACCCCGTGTGCAATCACATTTTCTCTGAAACTCTCGCACCCCTTGATCAAAGAACTCAAAGTAAAGACATCAGGGACCAAACCCAGATGCCTTAACTCATTAAATAGCTCAAAAACAAATTCAGGCTGGCTAAACCTGGCAACACCAGAAATGAGAGCGTTGTAGGTGATTACATCTGGGTTCTGGGTATCCAAAAGGAAACTGAGAGCTCGAGAGAAATCATTGATTTTGCAGAAGCGAGAAATGAGAGCAGTGGAGAGATAAGGATCAAGAGAGTCTCCTGATTTAATGAAGAGAGCGTAGGTCTGATAAGTGAGGAGAGGAGAGAACGAGATTGAGAGTTTTAGAGCTTGTGGGAAATAATTTTGAGAGATGCATGTCTTGATTTGAGAAAAGTGAGTCTGAGCTACTCTTAATCTCTTCATCCATGCATTGAATTGAATTGAATTGAATGGTTCCCATAAAGTTTAAAGCGTCCAACCAGACTGAACCAGTCATGAACAGCGCGGGAAACTCAAAAAGGAGTTGCAAAGTTGTGGCAATTGTTTGCGGTTTTCATGCAGCTCTCGGCTGCCATATTTGGGCTCTGGTTCGGTTTTGGTGACGGTGAGTTACGTTATTTTGTATTTACTGGTTGGCCCATTGGGCCTAACTTGGTAGTCTGTCCCTGAGACTTCTTTCTATGTAAGACTTCAAGACTTGTCGGTGTACAACCGCTGGTTTAGGTCGCACGTATTTGTCAGGACTTAGGAATTGCTTGAAACTAGAGACGGTCATGAAAATTAAAGAGAAGAGTGACATGAGTTTTTTTTTTTTTGTTAAGTGAAGTTTTTATAGCTGAAATCAATTTTATAATTGATTTTTTATTTAATGATGGAATTTAAAAAATTATGATATCGCTTTATTTTTTTCTATATTGATTAATTTTTCTTCAACTACGAGACATAAAAATTTCTTACCTGTCAATAATTGCATTTCTCAACAATAGAATTTGTGTTCCCATTGAAGTTCTTGATAACTCCGATTGACGGTGTTAAGTAGCTGTAGAATCAGAAATAAGGCAATAGAATTTGAACCTTTTTTTTTTTTTTTTTTTACTTTTTCTATTTATTGTTATAGCTGAAATCAATTATAAAATTATCAATTTGTAGTTTTGTAGTCTTCTAAAATAAATAAATATTTTACGGATAATCATAAGACGAATAAATTACAAATAGTGATTTTGGTAGAAAGACAATTTTGTTTTCTTCTAATGTCTATAATACATATGATGTATATATACAAATGGCTAAATCCATAAATAGATTTTAAAATATATTTTTGATTTTATCCAAAAAATCTCAGGCTCCATTAATTTATTAAATATTTCTATCTATTAAAATTATACCGATGAAACATTTTAATTTATAAAATATTTTTGTAAAATTAATCATTTTTTTTAAATATGTAATATACAGTTAAAAAAAGTAAAAATGATTGTTTAACAAATTATAATAACCATACATCAAATTAATATTTTATAAATAAAAATCAAAATATAAAAAAAACCATTATTATTGCTGTAAAGATATATAATGTTATCAAAATTCATTTTATAAATAAATAAATCTCATGTAAAATTTGAGGTACCACAATATTTTTTTTATAAAGTAAAAATATATATTTATACATTTAACGATATAAAAATATGTGAATTTATATAATGCAGACGAACTTTGAACTAACATACTACATAAAAAAAATATCAAATCAAATTATATATACTAATAAATCGATAAGAAGTATAACTCTCATTTTTTCTTGCAATTTAAAAAAAAAAATCCAAAATTGCAAATTAAGAGGTCCATCGTAACCGACAAAGTTCAACTCGAGCCAGACTTACATTTATTGAAATTTACCAAACATGTCAGAGTCACGGTCACAGCCTTCAAAAATATGTTTTGGCAGTTTAATTGGCACACGTCCACATGTCAAGTTTCGGTAGGCACGCAAGTACCAGTGGCAATATGAATACGTTATTCTCTTATGTGTCGGCATGTGTGATTTATAGTAATTAATCAATTAATTTTTAGTTTTAGGAGAACTAAGTACTTATTAAGTTTTGTTTAGCAAATATATTGATTAATTTTTGTTATATAGAAACAAAAAAGACTTGATAGTGCTTTCAGAAGTTAGCTTATACAAGCATTTTTTCCACAATATATATGTAATTTCAAGTGGGTTACAACAAAAATTTCTAGTTGAAGAAGTTAGTTGTTGACAGCTTCTTCTTGTCGGGTTATTTCCTCCCCCTTTTGATTGAAAAGAAATACTGGGGTCTGGGCTGGGGGCAGTGCATATGAGTTAAGCCAATTAAATTTTGATAGTTGAATCTGATAAAATCAAATTGATTAATTTCAGTTTTGAAATATAAAATAAAATTAAAATTAAATTTATTCATGAAACCAACCGAAATTCTATAGATTTTTACAGAAACTATTGTAATTGAACCTGTACGAGATCGATTTTGAATTGATAAAACCTCGATGGAACAAAATATTTTTAAAAAGCACAAGTGACAGCAGGGCCCTAATTATTATTTCCAATTTTTCTCATATTCATCATGCCCAAGTAGGTAAACTAACATTGAATTATAAAAAGAGATATAAAAAAATAATAAATTTTGTGGAATTATTATTAATTTTGAAACTTTAATTAAGGATTAGAAGTAAAATAGTTATAGAGAATCATTCTACTCGGGACTTGCTGTTATGAGAACGAGTATATACGCTGATAAATTTTCTAGACGTTGAATTAGAATTTGCGTTTTAATTATAAATTAACAAATTAGTTTCTATACTGCAAAAAAAAAAAAAAAAAAAGTTTCTTATTTGTTTAATTAGTCTATCTCATAAAAATGTCTTATATGCTAATTTTTCAATTTTTTTTAATCACAAATTAGAATTGGTTATTTAATATTTTTTTCCCGCGCACATGTCACATATGCTAATCTTTTTGTCTTTTTTTTTATTCATACATTCATCTTTTAATTTGTTTTTTAGAGAAAATTTGCAAATATGAGACTCTTGATTGTCATTTTTCAATAAAAAAAAGAAAAGTTCTAATATAAGTAAAACCAATATTAATTTGAAAAATCGTATTTAAGTTAAAAGTTGAAATGTAAATATCTCAAGCTACATTTGAGCAGAAACTATCTAAAAAATAGTAAAAATAAAATTTCTAAAATTAGAGCACCAATGATTTTTATTACAAGTTGTGAGAAATAAATCAGTTTTTATGAGAAATACTTATATATAATTATTTTGACAAATGAAAGTATTTATATATATTTTTTTAAAAAAGATAAATACTAAATTTTAATTGTTTTTCTTACGTATCAGATTTTAGTTGTGGATGAATAGGGTAGACATGAATATTGAGTGTAAATAATTATTTTTCCATTTTTATAACAGAATATCCCTTAAAACTTTTTGCAATTTATTCAAAATGTAGGAAATAAATTTTATTTTTCTAAGATTCTTAGTCTTAGACTTGGCGTTTAAGATCAAACGTAATACATCAAAAGATAATAATACCTTTTCCTAACTATTTTTGACATTTTTTCTAACTCATTTTTGACATTTTTTCTAACTAATTTTACCATATAAAAAAAGAATATGTCAACACTAAAGCCAGACATAAAAAAAAAGTTAATAATAATGAAAAAGGAACCTTTACTCCAAAAAAAGAAAAAAGTTTGTTTTTTTTTTTTTTAATTTGTTTGATTATGAAATTTGAAAGATAAAATTTAACTTTGATTTATGAGATTTTTTATTTTGTTTAGAAAAAAATAAATTTCACTGAAATTGATAAATTGTATCATAACTTCAATTCCGCCGTTTTTTTTATTAATTATATAATTTACTAAACCACTTAATTTTAATCTAATAATATTTTTAGATGCATGAATCTTATTTTTCAATGAAATAGGAAATTTCATAAATGTTATAATTCGTTGTAAAACACTTTTTACCTTCCATTTATATTAATTACTGAAAATAATTTTTTTTCTTGATTATGGTAATGAAAATTAATTTTTTAAATGCTTGTTTTGCAGTAACAAAAATTAAAAATATCAGCAGTTAATACGCTTATGAATATTTTTGCAGCTATAGCCTATAAGAATGTCATTTTCTAATTTATTGTTGAATATTTTCATATTGGAAAAATTGTAATTAACATGTAACCTATGGAAATTATAGTTGATATGTTTGTAGCAGAAAAGATGTACCGTTGTTATGTAATTACTGAAAATGAATAGTGGTATTGATTGATTAACTAATTTTTGTGCTGATTTTTACATTTTAGATTAATTTTATTTTCTGTTTTAGTAATTTTTCTTAAAAACTAAACAAAACCTAACCATGGTTAGTTGTTTTTCAGCAGTTTAACAACTCCAAACTTAATCAATTTTTAAATTGTACTATTGGATAATAATAATAATAATAATAATAATAAACTCTATTGAGTTAGTAACTTAGCGAAATTTTATGCTATTATTTATTTTAATTTAATATAGTAGAAAATAAAATAATAAGGGAATGCTATTTACTTTTATTATTTTTCTTTCATTTTTTATTTTAATGTTATAGAAAAATACGTAACCCCACCGGCGGCACGGTACAGATACGAGTCTACCTAAATATTAAACCAATCACAGTAATATTTGGATTTAAATAAAAGATGAAAAAATTATAAAATATTCATATTTTTTTTTTTTTTTGAAAACCTATTTTTTGATTGATTCAGCGTATAAAATCACATATACGAATGAAATACTCCTTACTTAAGTACAGTTATATCAAGCCGCTGGTTCACATAAGGCCTCTTTATAGTAAAAATAGAATCGACTGCCATTTATTTGATGCCACGAGAAACTTGGACTTTTAGGGCTCCTGTATCACAAGTGGGTCACCTACGATATTTGTGGACCAATCCCTGACTCAATCAATCATACCATCCATCCTCTTGACACGTGTACAATCAGGCGCTTCAATCTTTCATGTAATTACACCTTATTTTTACTCCAAGAAGAAGATTTATTTTTTATTTTTCTTTTAAAAAAAATATTCAAGCATAATAATTCATCTCTCACTGGAGCAACAATACTAGGAGAGAGTGTGCAACCTGGCAGCTATGCATGCTCTGCTCTCTCACTTTCACTGCAACACCCTTTTCTCTTTACCTTGACTCCCCATCTCCCGCTACCCAATAAATTTTCCTTCAATCCCTTGCATTTTCCCTCATTTTCTCTCATTTCCTCTTTGTGGGTTTTTGATTTTTTTGCAACCTTCACAGGTTAAATTCATGTTTTCCATTTTCTCACCCCAATCGAGACATGCACCATTCTTTTCTTCTAAATTCAGAAACATTCATCTAGATTCTCCAAAATCTAATTTCTCTCCACTCACATTTTTGTAGCTATTACTATAAGAAGCCTTTGAAAGAAAATAGTAATAGAGAAAAATGAAAGTGTCCACAAAAGATTCTGAGAAGATAATCTGGGATCAGATGAGGAGCCCATCTGGAAACCCGATTTCTGGTACCGGATCACAGACTAGAATCCTTCCAAAACTCATGGTATGGTTAATCCTATTTGTTTCACTTACCTATGTTGTTTATACTCTCAAACTAGTCGCCACCTCACGCGCCTGCGACCATGAGCCTTTCTCTACCCATCATCATCTCTCTTTGGCCTCTAATGGTTCTCAGTCCTTGATTCAAAATCACACGGTAACGATTCCCCGGAGAGGTAATCAAGAAACCGATCAACCTACGGAGATACGACACGTAGTTTTTGGCATCGCTGCGTCGGCGAAGCTATGGCAGCAGAGACAAAATTACATCAAGATTTGGTTCAATAAGAGTCAGGGAATGCGAGGCATTGTGTGGTTAGATGATTCTGTCAAGACCCGACAAGGAGACGGGTTGCCTCCGGTTAAAATTTCCGGTGATACTTCCCGTTTCGCATATAAGAACCGGCAAGGTCACCGGTCGGCGATCCGGATCTCTCGGATCGTATCCGAAACTTTGCGTCTGGGTCTCGACAATGTGCGGTGGTTCGTGATGGGAGACGACGACACTGTTTTTATAACGGATAATCTGGTTAGAGTTTTGAGGAAGTATGACCATAACCAGTTCTATTATATAGGGAGTTTATCGGAATCCCATTTGCAAAACATCTATTTCTCTTACGGAATGGCATATGGTGGCGGTGGGTTTGCCATAAGCTACCCATTAGCAAAAGCGCTTGTTAAAATGCAAGATAGGTGTATACAGAGATACCCTGGACTGTACGGATCCGATGATAGAATGCAGGCTTGTATGGCCGAGCTCGGAGTACCACTCACTAAGGAAACCGGTTTTCACCAGGTTTGTTTTTCTGGTTTTTCTTTTTTTTTTTCCTCCTAATTTCTGTTTTTTTCTGTTTTGATTTTGCTATTTTTTAGCTATCTCGATTACCTTAGTTGTTGACAGCTATCGACGCCTAATCTAGATGATTCTTTTGTTTTTCTTAGTCATATCGCCGAATTTCGTCCGATGTATTTTGTAGCAGTAGAAGTTTTGATTTGCATTCAATTGCTGGAATGGGGTGTCAAGTGAGTAATTAGTGCAATTTGTCAGTCTGTTAATGAACTGGATTAGGCTTATTAACTCTTCTGGTTATATTTCCTGATATGGGGATTTTCTGTCTTGGGCAATTTCAGGCGAGACGCGTAATCGCGTCTCGGTACTATCGTAGACGGTAAGATTGGTGCGTAAACTCACGGTATTGAGGGTTAGGGTTTTAGTCCAAACGCAAGCGGGTGATTAGCTCAATGTTTGTCCGTTTATTTATAGGTGTCGCGGATTGGGACCCACGTGTTGTAGCTATACTTTGTACGTGATTCCGTTTACACCTGACACGAGTATCTTATTGCGTGTAAATCACGCTCCTTGATCAAATTCCAACCGGAGCCTATGTGGGATTAGCTTTGGAAGAGCTCCTAAGGGATATTTCAATTCCATTTTATTGAAGAATTGAATTGAATTTTTCTCGAAGAATTATTCCGAACTCCATATATATTATTAAGTGATTAAATGTAAATTATAATAATGATATTCATATAATTTGATTATGAGGCTAGTTCACATAAGTGTAATTCTTGCAATATTAAAATTGAAACGTCGTGAATTTCATTACTTCAAAATTATATATTTTTCTACATATATCTCATTACTCATTTCAAAACATGAAATTTGACAGATAAAATTATGAGAAATTGAATCCTTGTAGGATTTGGTTTTTTAAACAGGGGTATCTGATTTCATTATGAAGTGCATTATTGGCAATTTGGCATGCATTGCCTCCATAGATAAAATATAATATGCTCTTTAATGGAAAAACACCTGTGACACTACTAGGTCATCTTGTGATATGTGGGAGGTTAAAATTTATTGTTGCGTTGTGATATGTAGAAGGTTAAAATTTATTGATGCCAAACCTTAATCAATCTATACTTTGCTTTGCAATTGCATTGGTTAGGAACTTAAGAATTTTAGATAATTTCGACAGCAGTGGGTTGCCCTGCATAGAGCTATAGTATGGGCCTGCTTTGTGCATCTACCAATATTTGGTGGATGGGGAGGGATTAATTTTGTTGAGTGATCAATCAGGTTACGTGAGATTGGCATTCTATTTGTGCACTTATTGTATTTGTGCACTTATTGTATAAGTGGTTAAAGTCAAGATAAAATGATTGTTTCAATTAGAGAATGGTTCATGTTGGGAACCAATTTGAACATGCAATCTCACAGTTGTGAGAAAGAATTTAAATTTCTAAGGCTACTGAGTCAAAGCTTATTGGTTATTGAGCTGTAAATTTCATTCTAGTAATTTCATGAGTTGTGAAGTGTTGATTGTAAGTTCCTAACTATTCTTTTTGACAATCAGTATGATGTGTATGGAAACCTGTTTGGACTCCTTGCTGCACACCCTGTTACACCCTTGGTCTCACTGCATCACCTTGATGTGGTTGAACCCATTTTCCCTAATGCAACTCGAGTTCAAGCACTGAAGCGGCTAATGGTACCTATGAAGCTGGACTCGGCAGGACTAATGCAACAATCCATCTGCTATGATAAATCTAAGAGATGGACTATTTCTGTTTCTTGGGGCTTTGCAGTTCAAATTTTCCGGGGAGTTTTTTCACCCCGCGAAATAGAAATGCCTTCAAGAACATTTTTGAATTGGTACAGAAGAGCTGATTACACAGCATATGCATTTAACACTCGTCCAGTTAGCCGAAACCCTTGCCAGAAACCCTTTGTTTTCTACATGACAAAAGCAAGGTTTGATTCTACATTGAATACAACAGTGAGTGAGTACTCCAGGCATCGTGTTCCTCACCCTGTATGCAAGTGGAAAATGGCTGATCCTACTAATCTTGACATGATTGTGGTTAAAAAGAAGCCTGACCGGCATTTATGGGACAGGGTAAGTGATTCTTGAACTACTCATCTTGGTTTTTGCATCTTGTAATTTGCAATTCTGCTTAGGAGTTAACATGCTTTGTTTGTGGATGTGTATTGGGCAGTCTCCAAGAAGAAACTGTTGCAGGGTGATGAATATGGACCGAAATAACAAAAAGACTATTACAATTGATGTGGGTATATGTAGGGAAGGTGAGGTCAGTGAAATTTAGTGATAATCGGAACAGCATTAGGATGGTATCTTCTTCTCCTTTTTCTTCTTCTTCTTCTCAATCTCAAATTCTTAGTTCTTTAATTGATTTCTCATGTTGCCAATTTTGCACATGTACCCCAGAGTAGAGTCTGACCAGCCAAAAAGAGAAAGAAAGAAAAGAAATATGTTAAATTGTTGAAGTATAAAAGATGTAGTATAAATGTTCTAGACTTTGCAGTTATTTATTATTTAGCTAATAGTGGCATATTTTTTTCTGATTCTGAACGGAAGATCTATGTAGTGAATCTATGGCAGGGCAGGGAAGGGAAACCATGTGCCTCAATTCTCTCTTTTTCAGTATATGGCATTTTGCTTAAGTTCCACGTTAACAATTATTATTATTATTATTTATTTATTTATTAAAAAATTAATGAAGACGTGGGTTCAATTAGAATAAGAAGACTCCAGATAGACCCATTTAATTAATTTAATTATTAATGATTACCAGAGAAGATAACAATTGCCTAAAGGGATAGTGAATGGAGTAATAAAATTAGTAGTTGTTGGATTGTGTTTGACACTTCTTTTTAATGGCTAATTGATTCCCCTCATTACTAAAAAAATACTATTTTAAAAAAATAATAATAAAATGATTGAAAATATTAAAATAGCAAAGTGTCGGTGCAAAAAGCATGAAAATGTTTTAAAAAATATATATATATAGTAGGAAGAAATCATATGTTTTTAATATGGTACGTGCGTATACAGTCGATGGGTTAAATTGATACGATAGGAAGGTCAATTGTCCCTACATAATAAACTGTGTTCTTACAATTTAATAAGGTCAATTGTGTCATACTCGGCCCATATTGCCTTTACACGAATCATTTATTGCTCCTTCAATTTCAATTATCGTCTTTTCACCTGTATACATAGGGGCAGTCCAGTCCAATAATTAAATTTCCTAGGCCCAGTCCAAACTACTTCTACATAGAAGATGGATAGGAGAAAAAAAGTGCTCCCAAACATGAAACATGCTGCCCAAAGAACTACCATTTTATAAAAAGAAAAGGAAATTAATAATCCATCTTTGCCAACAGGTTTTGATTTAGGCATTTATTATAGTTTGTATTTAATGAAAAAATTTTTGATTCGATTTGAAAATTTTAACCAGGAGATTAAATATAATGACAACAAAATAACGAAATAGATTTCCTGCCGTTTTAAGTAGCTAATCGTTCCAAAGAAAACGACAACAGACTACCTGCAGTTTGATTAGAAAGCTAAATCATCTTCAACAAGCTCACGAGAGACCCAAACACAAGTAACCCAATATCATAAAAAAGCCCAAATATATCCCTCTAATGCCCAAATTGGAAATTGAATCCGTCATAAACTAAACCCTAACCTGAAGTTTCACACGGTACTGTTTGGTGACTTTCTTAAACCCTAATTAAAATCAGATTAACCTCAAAAATAAAATAAAATAAAACTCAAGGTAACTAATAATAAGAACAAATCCAAGAAATAGTAAATAGATTTCATACAAACGGTTGAATTACATAATAAAAGCAGATTACATGTTTAAGTGAACTTTATCTACACGGATTAAGAAAATCTTATCTTTTCCGATTGGAATAATAATAAGTACATAAATAGATACTATATCGAAAACAAATTCTATTGGTTATTCGAACAACAAAAAATCCGTCCTTTTATGCTATAAATCTGCTAACGTGAATTTATGTAGGAAAAGAAAAGAAATTCGGTATATTATTATACTACGCTTGGTTGCCCAATTTTTGTCTCTAAGAAAAAAAAAATAAATAAATAAAAACAAAGACAAGAAGAACAACGCTTTTTCATATGTCACCTTCAAAATGGCAAAGCTAGTGCCAACTCTTTCTCACCCCCCACCCCCCCCCAAAAAAAAAAAAAAATAATAAAATAAAATAAAATCATACCAGAATCAACTATTAGCTGGTTGGATCAAGTGGTCTGATTCAATTTTAAAAACATTACTAGAATGGTAAATTTAATTTCACCTTAAACTCATATTAATATTGATCTAAAAAGGTAGCTTTCCATCATGAAAAGCAGTAGCATAAACAATGCCAAAGTTGACAAATCGTAAAGTAGGCAATTTTTATGGGCATGAAATGAAATATCATCATCTTTTAAAGAAGATGAATTAACAGGGACCACTCTTCTCAACATGAATATGATATTTTCTTATTTGTTTCTAGGAATTGTCTTAATCTCCAATACCAAGGTCCCGACCATATTGTTTTGCTAATAACTTATTAAATTGTTTTTTTTGTTTTTCGTCTTTATATATAAAAAAAAAAATCTAGATATAGATTTTTTTTTTTAATTCATTGGGAAGTCTAACGGCTCATTGATCACTAAATGGATGTAAACTCTTGTGACTTGAACTCAAAATCTTTCACTTCTTACGTGTGAGAAGACCAACCAGACTATATATGTTGATGAATCTTTTGAGAAAGAAAAACATAAATGTCTGAACTGAAAACAAGAGCCACAAACGGTTCAATCACTTAGCTTTTGGAAATAACAAAAAGATGAGAAACTTACCTAAATATATTAATTGACAAATAAAACAGGATAATTCTTTGCCAAATAGTTTCTTTCTGCTTATAAGAGGAAAGAAATATTTGTATAATCTTGCATCAATCACTTCCAATCCAAATATATTTGCCTAACAGTAAATAAAAATATGTTCTTTCCAATGGAAAAAAAAAATAAAAATAAAAAGAGATGCAAAAACTATTCCATAGCAATATATATATTTTTTTTCTGAAACCAATTAACTATAGCTTTATGTATAAATATTATGTATGGAGTATTTTATCTATGCCTAATAAAACTATTTTATCATCAACCATCACCATCCTTTGGCAAGAACTCCGGCGAACCCAACTATTTCCGGTAATAATTTAGCAATTCCATTTTAACCAGCCAAGTCATGCAGCAACTGAGCTCCCATCAAATTCCTGTAAGGCAAATTCTGTCCTTCTCCATCTAGAAGTGAGTACTGAACTTGCTGGCAGTCATCAATATGGTCTCTAGGGTAAAAGAGAGAGCTTTGAGATGCAGGAGAAAATGCTAAACTCACACCACTCCCTCCATGCTGTTGTAACCCTAATGTCAATGACACACCACCACCATTGTTGAAGTTTTGATTAGCAGAAGTATCATTTCCGTAAGAAACCCCACCCGGCGCGTTTTGGTGATTATAAGATGAAAAGTCTAGTTCCACTGCACCAAAAGCTCCAAAATTCTGCTGCTGGGTATGAAGATGGTGGGTTTGGAAAGATTTATTGGTTTTTGAAGTGTCATTTTTATCAGGGTTAGATATAATGGAAGAAAGGCATTCGGAGTCGATTCGAATGAGTTGATCAGGTGTTGGTTTTTGATCTGTTGAGGAAAGATTCTGACTTGGCCTGCCATTGATATTTTCTTCAAGCTCAGTAATTCCATCTGGGGAAGCCAAGTTGTTGTCTTGCTCTTTTGTTTCTTCTAAGTACATTTCTTCCACCATTGGTTTCCAAAGCCTTACTCTTGCATTAATGAACCAATTGGATACCTGTTCAATCACATGTAAACAACAAAAGGGTATAGTGTCGAAATAATTAATTAATTTTATATTATAGTGCGATTATTATATAATATGTTTATATATTAAAATTATGGATCCTAAGAAGATATATTACACATTGATAATATAAATTAATTCATGTATGAACAGAATAAGCTATTGAGACATGCCTGGCTTCTTGAAAGACCAGTTTGACGGGCTAAGATATGTTTATCAACATCACTTGGGTACCTGCAAAAAAGGTTTACCATTAGACACATACATAGTAGTGTATATGTATATATATGTCCATAGAAAGAGATAGAGAAAGAAGAAAGAGATAGAGAAAGATGGGCCCTATGAAATAGAATCAAATCCACTCGAGGAAATATAAATATGGAAAGGGTAATTAGAAATAATATAACAAACATGAAATATGGAATCCAAAAGGAGGTTGGTAGAAACTAACAAGATTAGTTGCATTTATTTTTTAAAGAAAAAAATTAAATGATTGAGTTGAGACCAAGTGATGTATACATGTATGTCTGTGTGTGTGTGAAGTTACAGTCCTAGCTAGAACACAACAGCTAGCAAGATATTTGCATTGTTTAATTTGGAGAAAACATTGATTCTCTAACTAAATCTACTTTGTAGTATAGTTATATATAGACTTGGAGCCAAGAAAGAGAGAAAAAAAAAAATGAACAATCCAGTTTTTATGCAGTAATATTAGAGCCGTTAATTTTTATAGCAGTGAAATTGTAAGTTCGAATTCTAGTCAGACCCTAATTAAGTAGAAAGAGAAAGAGAAAGAGAAAGAGATAGAGATAGAGAAGATAGAGATACTTACGGGTGGAGAAAATGCTCAAAAAGCCAAGCTCGAAGAACAGAAACAGATCTTTCAGGTAGACCTCTTTGAGGTCTCCATGGATGAGTTTCCATCATAGTCATTTGTTGAATAGCCCTTTGTTGCCTGAGAGTTTGATCAAGAATTCTTAGCCTTGGAGTTTCTCCTCTTGTGGTTCCTGGTGCAACAGGATCTTTCTCTCCCATGGCTTTCTTGGTGGCATGGATTTGAGTCACAATCCCATCTCTTAAACACCTAAAGTGTCTTGACATAGCCTTTGATGCCAAAGCAGAATACACTGTCGCTGCCCCAGCACCAGCCACAGCTTCAAAGGATGAGACCACAGCTTTCATTTGATCACAATAGTGCCTGTATCTTCTTTCTACCTGAAAAAAGAAGGCATTAAACCAAGAAAATGATAAGTGGAAAGATAGAAAAAAAGAGAGATTTCTCAAAGTAATATGAAAAGCAAGAATTGTCACTATGTGGGCATTAATGGAGAGGACCAAAGTCGCTAAATTAGTTCAAGAACCAAATTTGGAGACCCCAACTAATCAACTATACCAAGTCAAAAGTTTCAATCTCAAATTTCTTTTAACTAATAATTAAGATCAAGAAGCAAGTTGTTGTCCAGTCCCCTTTCTTCTCTAGGTGGAAAAAAAAAGAACAGAAAAAGAAAGGACCTTTATGAAATAAAAAAAAAAATTTGATCAAACATATATGGTTATATTATATATACCTCTTCTAGCATTGAGATCAGCTTTGTCTTTCTTTTTTGCAAGTCCAAGAATTCAAGAGAGTAAAGAGATTGTTTTCTTGAAGAATTACTACTACTACTTCCATTTTCTTCTTCCCACTGTTTAGTATTCTTATAAGACTTCTGCCTTTGTTGATCAGTTTGCTTTGTCCCAAGACTACAGAACTCGTTCAACAGTTCTTGTGCAGGACCCAAATACTTTGAGTTCCTAAGATGAAACTGTCCTTGTTGATGCAAATTTGAAGCTTTTGTTAAAAACCCATCTTGCATAATTTGTTGTGGTTGAATGTTAATGGTAGATTTACCAAAAAACCCATCTCTTGAAGTAGTCGAATTCAAAAACCTCATTTCTTCTTGAGAGTTATCACCATCTTGATTTTGATGATTACTTGTGTTTCGGAGTTCAAAAGACTGTAATCCGATACTAGAAGGATTGTTTGACGAAAGAGAAAGTGAAAGACCTTGACTTGGTCTTTCACTTCCTTCACAAGGAAAAACACATCTTAAAGAAGAATCATCAACAAGTAATCTGTGTTCTTGCCATGGACTAGAAGAGTCACCTTCAACCATTAAATTTCCATTACTCGTAAAATCTTGTTTGTTGAAGTCGTGTTGATAAAAATCACTGGTGGATTCATTGATTGTCTTGGAAGAAGAAGCGCCGCCGCCGCCGCCACCGCCACCACCACCACCAATTGAATGACTGTTGCTTGTTGGTTTGTTAAAAAAACCTTTCCATAAAACAGAAGTGTTACTTTCACTTTGTTGTTGCGGTAGATTCCTTGAAAACCCTATCATCTCCATGCCCGTTGTTAAGTTGAAGATTTCTGGATTTGTTTCAAAGGCTTGGATCTGGTTTCCTATATGGGTTTGGATTGTTGGATTATTATTTGATACATCTGAGTAACAAAAACCTGTTGTTGATGATGAGGATACCATGTTTCTTGATTTATCTTCAAACACTTCTCTAGCCATCAAACTTTTCTGGCTTTGGCTTTTCTTTAAAGGTGAAGTGCTTTGATTCTGCAACTAGAAACTCATTAGGATCCACTTAACCCGAAAACACAATTGAAAGCAAAGCTAAATATCACAATTCAAAAAGAAAGAACAATCAAGAAAATTTATTAGCAGATGACTATTTCATGCATGAAAAAAAAACAAGAAAGAAAGACTTTAATTACCAGTTGCAGAAAGAAAGAGTGGACATGAAGTTGTTTGATGAGCTTCTGTTAATAAGCAAACATGGGTATGCCATGGAAGAAAAGATCAGACATATTTCTCAGAAATAGAAATAGAAGTAGATCAGATAGAGGTGATGATGACGCCTTATAGCGATGATCATCATTTGAAACTTGCTTCTTCTTCTATTTCTCTTTTCTCATCTTCTTTAATTTTCAATTTCTCTCTCTAGCTCTCAAGTGGGTCAATACAGCAAGTTATATATACATCCAAAATAGACTTCCTAGTAAGAAAACCATATAACCCCCTCAATCATTTCACACCCACCAATTAAAGATTATCATAATTAAAAAAAAATATCCCCAAAAACATTATTTAACAAGTGATTAAAATAATTCAATTATCTTTTATTTTTTTTTAAAAAAATAAAATAAAGCAGAACTCCCCTGCTTCACAAAGTACTAGTAACACAGACCCAACAGAAAGTTATGATCGTCCTTTGCCTGCTACACATACTACAAGCCGCCACATGACCTGTTCTATCTACCCACGTAGCCTTTATTAATAAGCTCATGATCATTGTAAACTATTATACAATTTTTTTTTTTTCAAAAAGGAAAAGACAAAAAACCCCCACCCCACCATCAAAGAACACAGTCTACAAGCTAATACTTTATCCTATAGAACAGTAGAGATGAGCAAAAACAGTGTCTGTAGTATCTATAGAACGCCAATCAGAGAAAATAAAAAGGTCTTTTCGAATAAATTATATATTTTGATATCTGTTAAGTGATTTAATAAATTTTTATAAAAAATAAAAAATTATCTTAATTTAAAAAAATTAGTTGGATCGAATACAGTAAAAAGCACCTAAATACCATGAAAAGTTTTAAAAAATTGCTGCTCAAACCATTTTTATAATTCACACGAATCCCAATAAATCATTCCCGAGTTGTGTGCAGGTTTTTTCAGATGGGGTTATAGAGAAGAAGAGGTCTGTGATTAAAATAGAGGGTGAGGTGTGTCTGTGACTGTCTGTGAGGGTGGGGCTAATGTAAAAAATTGCAGTACTAGGACTCCTAGTCTACTAGTTCTGTGTACTGCCACTTACCCAAAAATAAATAAATAAATAAATAAATAAAAGAAATGGAAGAGAAGAGAGAAATGAGAATAGATGCTGGGATTGGGTGGAAGTGCCAAAAGGGTTCCCAAAAGAAGGGACTGTGAAGAGAAAAGGCGATGAGGTGGTCCAATAGTTTCTCCATCTAATTCTATTTCTAATTAATTGCTCTATTAAAAGTACTCCCCACCCATCTCTCTTCTCCTCTCCCTGGGGGGACCACTTTCTTTATTATTATTTTTTCTTTTTTTATTAACTTCCACTCCACGCGCACTATTCCGTCTCATCTTTACATTATTCTTGTGATTTTCATTAACGTGCTATCAAAATCTCATATTTCTTTGCATGCTCAATCAATCAACTGTCATACTTCTTTAAATTATATTATTAAAGTTTACTGCTATCTCGTCCCTTTTAATTTTTAAAAAGAGAATATTAAAAAAAAAGAAAAAGAAATATTATTGTGGTATAAAAAAAACTGAAAGCACGCGCCGAAAAATGAGAATGGGAAGAGATACCTTCGAGAGCTTTAATTTTTGTCCGTTAAAAGCAGGTGGTCCTATAGAGAAGCTTTCTCCGCCGCTTGCCAAATATCACTTGCCCTTCTCTACCCCTATATCTGTGCCCTCACACTTGCTTACCTCACCAATCTTGGTGCTTTCTCTGCTCCTGCTTATCCTACGCACCCCCTGCGCATGTTACGCATCTCCAGTCCAGCTTCTCTGTATGAGAGTGAGCGAGGGACTCATACTTCCCTTACGTAACTTTCATTAGATTTTATATGTTAATGGGCTCTTTTTTAACTGACCCTCAAAAAGCTAATTGTACGGTTTTCTATATTTTTTTAAAAAAAAAAAAATTCAATTTTTTCTAAAAATAAAAAATAAAAAAATAATAATTGGGGATAGGTCAATTAGCACCCACAAAAGACGGGGGTTAAAAGAAACTGTTGACACTGGTTCTGAATAGAAACAGAGTACAATTTAGAGAAGGTTTTTGAAACTTGTAACTATGGGATTTATAGCATAGGGTGGTCCTTATTCATTTTGCATGGACCAACCTATTACCTATCTCTGTGTGCATGCCAGATCCACACTTCGTAGGTTTTATGCACCTTTTTTTTTTAAAGGCCGATTTCAGATAAGCAAATCGAATCCAACTGCAAAAATTGAAAACTAAGATGAGCTGCGTCTCGATGTAAAATTTAGAAACCAAACCAAATCTATTGGTTTGGTCCGTTTCTGCAGTTCGATTTCAATTAGAAATTAATTGTTATAACCGATATAAGACTGAAGCTCAAGTTGTATTTATAAGATTGAAATTGGAAACCAAAGCCAAAAATTAAAAAACCGGAATAATTCGACTCGACTTGATTTTTTCGACATTTTCCGAAATATGCTGAGCCCCAAGTATGTGGATTAAAAGGAATTGTTAGTGTTGGGATGGACGTGTAGGGTCTTGAGAATTTAATTGGACAAAGGTGTCCTTTTTACAGTACAAAATAAAAAAATGATGTTGGGACATTAGGGTTATAAGTTTTGTAAGCTCATATATTTTTTGTACTTGTGCTTGTTCTTGATTCTTATTGGCTCATATATATGCTACTGCGCCCACCTGATGTATACAAACATCAAGATCAAACGTGTCAACTGATTGTTTGATATTGTGATTCCACTGTTTTTGGCAAACTATGGTTAAACTGTTGAAAAATTGCATCTTTTAATATTTGGAAAAATAATTTTTGAAAAAAATTATGAGTATATATATATATATATATATATATATATATTTTTTTTTTTTTTTTTTTTTTTTGAAAATAGGTATCCACTGTAAAAATATTCTTCCACATTGACAAATACTATGTAGTTGTTATCAAATAAGGAACTATTAATTATCTGGTCCAACATTTGTTGATCACATATATTGACTTCAATTCTCATTAGTCAATGTATATATTTTAAAATTTCTGCTATGTTATTAATGGCGACTGTATATATATATATATATAAATAATTATATTATGTGAAATTGAATTTTTAAATAGATTCCATATTTAAATGCGAAAATTCTTTATGAGATGTAAGTTTGTATAGTGACATGAAGGTGTGAAATTTCAATGCTTACCTTATCTTTATTGGTTACTTTCGTATTCCAACTTTTATGGGATGAGATAAAGCAAATTGGCTTAATAATACAAATAAAGACGGCCCACAAAAGAAAATTTTTATTTTTGGGCACCATAGGTAATGTGACACTTATGTAAGTCCAAATTGAAAGTTTAGAATGGAAATAAATAAATAAATAAATATTGGTTCGTTTTGTTTTCATAACAGTTAAACCCTAACATCAAAATCCTCACCCATTTTTGTTCTTGAAATGGACTGTCAAGGTTTTTGATTGATGATGCTTTTGCATCGTCTATATCAAAAAATAAAAAATGTCATCCATCAATCCAATTGTTTGGATATCTTGCTAGCTAGATCAAGTTTACACTGAACCTTTTGAGGGCAGTTAACAGACAAAAAGAAACTTATAGCCTGTCTTTAAAATTATTGTATCTTTTTTTTTTTTTTTTTGAAAAAAAAAATTAAGATTATATATCAAATGAAAGTGAAAGAATGGATTTTGATACCTTAAACCCTAAAAAAAAAAAAAAAGAAAAGAAAAGAGGTTTTGTATTGTGTTTGTTTATTTGGTACTAATTATTATTATTTGGTTGCATCTTGTTTCGTTATAATGCTAGAAGTAGGTTTCTTTATCTTTATAATATTAATAGTTTAATATTTATCTTTTCTTGTATTTATTGGAGGTCTAACAAGCTGAAAATTTTTATGGTCGAGAGATTTCAAACCTAAAGCATAACAGGTACAACGTAAAGGTTTTTTTGCTCTTTCATCAAAATGTACTTTCCAAATATCAAATTTGTCTTTTCAGTCTTACAGAGATTGAGGTAGCTTAATTCCCGGACAAACACTTTGGTGATGCAGTTAAATATCTTATTAATGAATGCAATCTTAAAAAATGTTGATACACGTTCAAGATGTATCAATGAATCTTTGGAGGTCGACATTCAAGTATTTGACTATTATAGTCTAATGACTATTTTAGTAGTTGTGAAGGAAAAAAAAAAAAAAAAAAGTGTTATTGACTTCTTTTTTTCTATGTACTCAATTTTTTTTAAAAAAAAAAATTGTGAAAATTCTGAATTTTCACAATTTGAGCTTAGTAAATGTGTATAATTGTATCTCTCCTAAAAAATTTATAAAGAGTTATTAGTGATTGAATTATTGGGAGTGAACTTTATATACGGACAAACTTTAGCATTAAAGTTAAGATTTCATAATCCAAATTCACCATTATTAAGAGATCTAGAGTTTATTTAAATACCACCTTCGTTCAACATGAAAACAAATATGCAAATAAACTTAAATCTTAGAACTATTAATTAATTACTAATACCTCTCAATAATTGGGTATTATAAAAGATTAGGAGTTTCAACAATCTCTCTCTTTTATATATATTGTGATTGAGATGAAGTGTGCAAAGATGACATTTTTGGTGATACAGCTAATAAAAAAGTGGGAAAGAAGAGTGATAGAGAGATGGCTTCCTAAGGCAAAAACAGGCAATAAGACCAAAATTTGTGGTCCTCTCTATCTAAAAGTAAGAACTTGAGTGCTTCATCTTTTCTGCATTATATTTACACATGATTTCCTTCTTTTGATTTCTTCCTTCACTGTTCTTAGTATTAATTAATTCAACTGAACATCCTCTGCCACCTCCATTAATATTTTTTATGTCCTCATCCACACCTACATTCATACATTTCTTCTTCTTCTTCTTCTTCTTCTTCTTCTTCTTCTTATTATTATTATTATTATTTAATTAAAACAGTTATATATCATCCAATTAATAATCCAAACATTATATATTACTATCATATAATCAATTTTAACTGTTTATTCTTTTTCCAGAAAGAAAAAACTTATGTACAGGAAAAATAATATAACCAAAAAAAAAAAAAAATAAATAAAAGGGAAAGGCAAAAGAGGTACTAGATATGAGAGCTCCTGTAAGTGTCACCTTCAGAGAACATGAAAATTAGATAATCTTCAGTGAGACAGATTATGGAATGTACAGTGGACCAGCAGCAACCAAGCATGATAAATTCATAGTCTATATATATATAAACCAAACTATAATGTGTGGTTGGCTTAGAAATTTCTTTTTTTTTTATATATATATATAATTTTTCTGATATTTCAATTAATACTTTATTTTCATTTATGTTATTTAGTGCAAGTCCTCACTTGTCAAAATCATGGAATTTGAGGCCACATCTCTAGATGGTATGTGGGTCTTCATTTTTTTTTTTTTTTTTTTTGGTTTCATTTATTTTGGTGGGTTTGGGGAGGGATCTAAACTTTCCAATTTCGAATTAGTTGCACATATGTATCTTTAATTAAAATTACGAATTAATAATAATAATAAGAGATCAATTTTCAACTCAAAAAATATATATAGAGGTAGAGAGCATTTTGTAGATTGAATTAGTAAAAACTAGGTTTTGTTTTCTAAGTTTGGGGCCACTTTAGATAGATAAAAAAGACCCTAACCAACTACTTTGACTTTGGCTTAAATATTCAAATGACTGGTCAAATTGGATACTGCTCGTATACAAATTAGAATCTAATTGGTGCAATTAATCCTCAACTAAAATTAATAATTGTCTAGTTCATATAAAAATTTCTTCATTCTGATTTAATTCACTCCAAATGAATCAATATTTTTAGCAGTAATTAATCAAATATATATTTAAGTTCCTAAATTTATTATTTATAGAATTTTATATATCAATAATACAAATTCAAGAATTTAATTATTTGGCTCAACTTAGCTTACACGTAGAAGAAGTCACCGACAGGAGTAAAGTCAATACAAATGACAAAAAAACCATAAAAGAAAGAAATATTTTGGCTGTATGCATCGAGTGGGATCTGTCTGTTAACATGTAATTATTTGTTTGCTAATGTTACGTTTCTTTCTTCATTTTTCAATATAATAATTAACCTTCACACTTGGTGACTTGATTTTTAATATAATTACGTTAATTATTCTTGCACGTATGTGTCATATAATAATCCTTTTTTTTCTTTTATGTATTTTTTTGTATTGTGTTAATTAATTAATTAATTAATTAATCAATTAATTAAATCACAAAGAAGTTTCTTAAGGGTCTTGCCAGCTTTTCCATTGGATGATTAAGAAAATCTTTTTTTTCCTGTAAGAGACAAAATGTAACGAAAGCAACTGCTTTGTGATTATATGTTAATAATGACACTATATTTGTATATTTATTAATATATATTAATTTCTTAAATTTCTATAAACTAATGTTGCTTTACCATAGGGTTATTTTTAGGGTTTTTGTTTTTTAATGGAAAAGGAAATGCATGTACAAGTAATACGTAAAACAAATTACCGTCAACCTTCACTATTAATTATTTTAACATTTATAGAATTTCTCGTCTAATTTTTTTTTTTTTTTTTTTTTTTTTTTTTTTTTTTTGTAGATCCCATCAAGAATTTTAAGGGTAAATGTAAAAAAAAGAAAAAGAAAATTAATTCCAATAGATAATAATTCTTTAATGATGTGTTTGAATTGACATTCTTGTACGTTATCTTCTTTTCATGTATATATATAAATCATCCGTCAGTTCTTATCAAGAGTGGGAAGAAAAACTGAACCCTATTGGTGGAAAGCCAGCAAGAATTAATCGAAAATAAATATTTACCTCAAAGCCCAAAAACAAAAGTTTGAAAGCTAAATTGAATTTACTAATATTGGAACTTTCTCATAATATTGCAACAGTATAGTAGTTGTCAATATCTTTGTCTTGATTTTCAAAGGCTGCTTTTTACTGTTTTTCCCCAAAGTCTTTGGAGATTAGTACTCTGTCCCAAGAATAAGGGGGTCATAAGGGCACCTAGATATCGACCTTTGCACATATCGTTCCTTGTTGGAAATTAATATCATTTTCTATTGACCGACTTATACAAGAGACAGTTGAAACTACTTCTCAGCTTGCTTTTCCAACTTTCACTTTCCATCTTGCAAAGGTTTTTTTTTTTTTTTAAATGTCCTTATATATATATATATATATATATATACATATAGTTGCATTTTTTAAAAACATAGATATATTATTTATTGGTCACATGAAAAATAAATAAATTTTGGTATAGTAGCTGAAGCCAAATCACTGTATATAAGAGTGGGAATGTCAATGGCAGTTCCCCAAATATCTCAAAAGAGTCATTTTCACTTGAAGAAAGAAAGCGAATGTGCCTTTAGCTCGTAGGGCATTCCCCTCTGTCTTAATTCCAAAATATATATACATGCTAGTCAACTATTATTATTACTTCTACTGTTCTTGCCTTGTATTCCTCCAAATTATCGTCATTATAATTATTAATACATAATTAATTAAATCCTTAATCTAGAACTTTGCTGAAACCCTAGTTATTTCCTCAGAATATGGAGGACTTTCTTTCTAATATATAGACAATAATATAATAAACCCTAGGGATCTTATATATTATATTATTGTGGTAGCATATAGCGTGATCAACGCATTCTTGCATCACTACTGCTTCTTTATAGGGCTATGGTTATGGTTATGGACTTCCATTGTTGACTTCATTTCTCTTCAACTAATTTTTTTGACTCGTACATTTTGTAGACTTAACGTTAATCAATAAAGTCGTGGATAAATTTGTACGGTTTCTAACTAATCCTAATTTTAGGCTATGCTAAAAAAGGAAACAAAACATTCCCTAATCACTTTTTTTACCCGAAATCAACTAATTAAGCATGAAATTAAAATTTAACTTTTGGTTTGGTTTTTGGTATGCATGTCTAAGAAATTGCAAAGTTGATACCTAATCTTTTGATTCAAAGAATAAAGAAATTAAAGGATGTTAGGGTTTGAACAGAAATGGTTCATTGCCAGCCCACTTCTTGCTAACAAGACTTGTATTACAGTATTTGACCCAATTAAAAAAAGCCCGCTACTTAGGTTCTATCTACACTTTTGGGCTTAGATATGCAAAATTATGCAAAAGAGGCAGAGTGGTTTGGTCCCAGTTGATGCTACAGCCACCACATAATATGTAAATAAGCGAAGTCGGTTCGCGAGCTGTTAGAGTTCTAGTCTCATGATATTCAATTCAAAAGCTTATTGAGCTTTACGAGCTTTTATATATACATATATATAATATTTATTTAGATTATTCGAGTATTAAATCTTGAGCCGAGCTCGAGTTTAAAGTTTTTCGAATTAAAATTTTTTGAATTAAACTTGAGCTAAAATCTAACATTTTTTGGCTCTTTAAACTTCAAGCCGCTCAGGCTCGGCTCATTTACAACGCTAACCACCACCACCACCAAACAAACATGTTTACCTAACTGTTATCCTAAGTTTTACACCACAACATAACAAAATAACACAAAGGGGTCCCCTTTCTATTTATACCACAAACATTCACAGGTATCAGATGGATATAAACACTGTAGCTATACAGGACAGTGACCACATGGGCAAAACATACGACACTTGATAGCAATCAGTATTACTTGTTTTTGTCCTTTTTTGCTAACTCAATTAAAATTTGCCAAGTTTCCACAGTCAAACATGACTATATGCAATGTAATTCATCCCAGAGAATGCTACACTTGAAAAAGGACTCCTTTAATCATTTTCTGCTTTCTCTTATTCTCTTGCTAAGTATCAATGGCGTTGCTTTCTCTCACAGTCTCCCCAACATCATCGTCCCGGTTACCGGGACGACAAATAGTTAATTTCAACTTCGTCCAGTGTTGTAGGAATACAAATGAAACTATATTTGAAATGGGAAACTCAATTTCCCTGAAAAAAGCATTACAGTCGCCACCTCCCAGGCCTCGCCGGATAATCTTAGTTCGACACGGCGAAAGTGAAGGGAATGTTGATGAGAGTGTCTACACAAAAGTAGCTGACCCGAAAATTGCACTAACAAAGAAAGGGAAAGCACAAGCTGAAGAATGTGGAAAAAGAATTAGAGAAATGATTGAGAAAGATGGAGCAAGTGACTGGAAAGTTTATTTCTATGTATCACCTTACAAAAGAACACTCGAAACATTGCAGAATTTAGCACGATCATTTGAGCGTCAAAGAATTGCTGGTTTGAGAGAAGAGCCTCGTCTACGAGAACAAGATTTTGGTTAGAAACTAATCAAACTTCACTAATCTCTACATTCTTAAGTGAAAAAAAGATTATTAATTATTATTTTGTACTTTTCGTGAAAGGAAATTTTCAGGATAGAGAGAGGATGCGAGTAGAGAAAGCTCTTCGAATATTATATGGTCGTTTCTTTTATCGGTTTCCTAATGGAGAATCTGCAGCTGATGTTTATGACAGAATTACAGGTAAGTATCTTCATTATCTGTTTTCCAAGATACAAATGATAACGAAATTGATATTTTTGACAATTAATTTACCAGGATTTAGAGAAACGTTAAAAGCAGACATAGATATCGGACGGTTTCAGCCACCCGGTGAACGGAGTCCAAACATGAACTTGGTGATAGTGTCTCACGGACTCACGCTGCGAGTTTTTCTGATGAGATGGTATAAATGGACCGTGAAGCAATATGAAGGACTCTGCAACTTTAACAATGGAGGAATTCTTGTTATGGAGAAAGGTTATGGTGGAAGGTAATGACAACTCTTATTTGTTTTCTTTATGTCCAGTACTTAAACAAGAGTTTCATACACGCATCTAAAATATTTTTACAGGTATAGCTTATTAATGCATCACAAAGAAGAAGAGCTAAGACAATTCGGATTGACAGACGATATGCTAATTGACCAACAATGGTAAAAGGCTCAACTTTCAGAATTCTAATACTATGTTAATAACGTGAATTCCCTGACCATATTTTCTCTATTTTTTTGGAATTCTGATTTATGATGAAGGCAAAAAATTGCAAGACCTGGTGAATTGAACTACGATTGTCCTACCATGAATTCTTTCTTCACCCATTTTGAAGATGAAGGCTGCAAAACTTGAATCAAGACGAGATTTGTTCCTCAAGCTTATTGCCTAGATACAGAACCTAAGAGCAGAATATTCTCTGCAGCAATTCAAGGAATGATTAACTAGTTCACTGGTTGAATTGGTTAAATTGTTGTGCAAAAATCATAATGCTTAGCAACTTTCTTCTCTATATAATATAAAATATAAATATATGGAGACTGCAAGAATACCCATGATGAAAATAAAAATAGACATTGTTCCTAAAGACACAAGGCCATGGCAAAACATATTGACATTTCATTGATTTGATAATGCTCAGTGGCTCGTCTCTACAAATTGGCCACAAAAGATGAAATAAATAAACAAAAAGGCAAAACTCAAAAGGTCAGCCTTTACCAAAATTTCGAAAAGGCTAAAAATTGAGAATATTACTCGAAATATGCGCAGGTATGTGAACTATATAAATGCTTTTCCCACTAAAAATGCATGTATACCTATGTATCTATCTGTTTATATCTACCTGCCGAAGCACCTCATGTAAACCAAACAAGTAGAGTGGGCGCACAATTCAAGATCTTCTCCTTGAAGTCAGGTCATCAACCCCTCCATGCACCCCATATGACTTCGAATCAAAACTATATTTACCTTCTCTTGGATATGTAAAAGGGCTTTTATCTCCCCTTGGTATGTCACCAATTTGGCTATCAGTGCCCCTGCCATGATAATTTAGACTCCCTCTACCAAGTAAATCTGAAACTTCAGTGTGACAAGAATTACAACCATCCACAGCACTATAACGAAATCGCTTCACAGGTCCATCCATGTCGTATTGCTTCACCGCATGAACCAGCTCATACCTATTCCGATGCTTGCCGCTATCATCACCACTCTCTTTGTACCTCAAACCCCCTCCACTGGTTCTATCCAGCTCCATGGATCTTCCTGGGTGCAAAGATTTATAGCCTTGCATAGAATCAACCAAGTCAAACCTGTCATCCTGTCGGAAAAATCTCCCCACCGATCGCTTGCCAAGAAATGAAGAATGCTTATTGTAACTTCTCTCTCTGAAACGAACAGCACCACCTTTCCTATCACCAAACCATCGCGTATTATGAGGCGAGGAACCATGAATTCTTGGTGCTGGTCTAAATTCTTCAATGCAATCTACCAAATGACCAGGCCTCTCATTAGACGATTGCAATCTCTGCATTTTGATAGAACTAGAAGATCTAAAATCAGGAGATTTACTTCGACATCTAAAGCATGGATTCCCAGGGCTGGAACAGCGATTTCTAGGTCTTGATGAAGATTTTGTATGTGATTGACGTACACAAGGATCCCTTCTTTTAACAGTTGAAGATCTTCCATCTCCCCTGAATAATGGAAAAGAACCAGTCAAGGAAGGACCACTGTGATCATCGGCTACAAAACCATGGAACCTTCTCTTGGGGACTGTCCCTTCAACTTGCAGATCATATCTCCTAGACCTGTCCCTGCCTAGTGTCACATGCCAACCAGGATTGAGATTCCTAGATGCTTCGATATGCATACGTGTACCATGATCCTCATCTCCAGCAGTTGGTGACCTACTTCTTGTAAGATGATGCAAGCCTTTTGCTGGCCTAAAATGAAACGACATTGAGCCATGGTACTTGCCTGAGTGGTCTTTTAAACCCCTATTGCTGCCGGCTTGAGTATCAACTGAGCAATCACCTCCTTGACCTGTAGCATGAGGATGCTTCACAGATCTATCCCTACAAAAGGATTCAACATATTCAAATCTGTATTTGGATCAACAGGATCACTGTCTTCAAGAACGTAAAAGGAAATTCACTTAAACAAACAACCAGTTGGATGAATTGTCATTCATCTACACAGAGTACCAAAACTTCCTCAAACCCAAAGGGAAGAGGAAAAATGAGCTTTGGGTACTTTCCTGTTCCCCAGTATTTTAAGGCTCCATCAAAAAAAAAAAAAAAAAAAAAAAAAAAATGGGAAAGAGATTAAAAGAGAGAACAAAATGAAAAATATTAATACCTTTCATTTCTACCACGAAATGCTCCCACTGAAATACGAGAACAAAACTCTCTTTTGAATGTTTTTGACTCTGTCACCCTTGACTGATAATCGCTGCAAATATTTTCCCGGGTATTGCCATTTCTTTTTCCAATCCTCCTATCATCCTTCCCACTAACAATCTTGCCATCTGCAATCTCCTTGTCTGTCCTTAATTTGGGTTTGCTGCAAGTTCTATCACCAATCTTAACTATATCCTTAGCACCTTTATCTTTCAACCTACTTGAACAAGTTCGGAAGCCCATTGTGTGTGTATTTGTCATCATTTCTTCAGCTCCAGAACCGAAGTTAACAATGTCACAACCATAATCTACATGTTCAGCTTCTATACCCTTACCATCATGTCCATGCCAGTTATACTCTATGGATTCCCTCACTTCTCCATCTTCATATTGAGAATCATAATCCACCTCAAACCTACTAGCTTTCTCATAAGCACTAATATCATGAGAAAATTTAGAATTATTACCATTATCAGATGGTTCTTCTACAGCCATCTTGTCAAAACCATCTACACTATCCTCTGGGTTGTTTTTGTGTGTACAAGAACGAGTATGTAGCAATGCTGTAGAAAGTTCCAAAGACTTTGTCACAGGTTTCTCACCTCCCTCGTCCGTCGCATTATCAGTTTCTTCATGCTCAAAAACTTTGTCACACTTTACCTTTGAATCCAGAGCTAAGTTTAACATCTCCACACTTTTAGCAGATTGGAGAGATTCCAGTTCATTATATTGACAAAAAGAATACTGTTTTGCACCCTTTGCATTATCATTTACAATATCTAGCATCTCATTAGTGGTGTTAACTAAGGAAATTGCATTAGGAGCAAGATTCAGCTCTTCAATCAATAAGCCAGAGGAACCAGTTTCATATGTACTAGGCACACAAAATGAACTATCAACTTTTGAACAATACCCATGCAGTCCATCTGTCTCCTTAACCTTCTTGATTAACAGATCCTTTGACATTGTCACAGAACAATCCCCCGTAGACTTAGCATGGGTATTCCCCTGCAACATACCTTCTGTAAAGGAATTATGTGTTATTGATGAGGAATCTTCAGCAAGTACTACCGAAGTGCAGGAAACAGTTCCTTGAATTGAAATTTTGGCAGAAGTAAGGTCATCTTTCACGACTCTCTTTGACAAAGGAGATAACCTATTTTCCATTGAAGGACCTTCACATGCATAAGATTCACCAACTCCGGAAATTTCCACAACATGGTCATCAACTTCTTCACAACTATCACAGCAGGCAGCAGATGCAAGTATGTAGATACCGGAGAAATCTTCCCTTTCATTAAGTTGTGTTCTTACCCTCTGCAAATTCTTCTCACAAACATCATTTTCAGTATCAATAGTTTGTCCCAAGTCATTTTTAGAACCAGAAAAATCTATTGGTCCAGATTGACTCTTTCTGGGATGGCATTTTTCCTCGCTAGGTTGAGAAGCAGGTCTGCGAAGTGGAGAAATAGATCTAAACACTAATTTCCTTTTCTTAATAGGAACATTGTCGATGTTTTCACTAAAGTGACACCCAAGAACGCTTATTCCAAGCTGCCAGATAAAATGAGGGAAGATAAATATCATTATAATGCCACAGAGTTGCACGCATTTATCATATCATCTACTAATGCAAAAAATGGAGAAAATAGCACGTATAATAACCTTCTCATATTCAGAAAATGGCATGTCCATAGTGTTAGGATCTGTTTTTATCATTTCCTCGTTGGCATTCCAACTTCTAGAAACTGAGGTCCTCGCCTGCCTAGATGAAGTCCTATTGCCTTTTGCAACCTTCTTCCAAGTCAAATCAGGGTTGATAAGACTAGAAAATTTCAAACCCATAACACCATGCATGTTGCCCAGTGATAATCCTCGCCCATCAAGCAATGGCTTCTGACCATAGGTTTTGCAAGACGCCATTACTGCAAGATTTCCAACTAGAACCTTACTTTAAATTGCAATACAAGAGAAAAAAACACAAGCATGTTACGGTACAATTTGTAAAATTGAATCCAAACACAAACACTAAACGGGATTCAAATCGAATCAACTGGTGCAATTTCCTCTAAAGCAAACAATTTAAGAATGTAGCCGCCAAAACTAACAAGTGTCAGTAGTTTCACGAAGGTTCTACTCTCCATTATAAAATATAGGTTACAGTTACTTGAGAAACATAGACATAAGAACCATGATATAGGTTATAAAACTACCACAAGACACAGAGAAAACAAGGAGATAACGCAGAACCTCTGTATCACTATACATAAGAAACACTAAGAATCACCGTTAGTTGAAATCTTCACCGATGCCCGACTCAAAAATACTCCAAATCTCCTACTTCAAAATACTAAGCCCAGGACCCAAAAGATTATTGCCATTGAATAGTGAAGCACCGCCGAATGCACAGGTTATGGAGATACAGGGGCATAAAAGGTAAAGAAGCAACAATCAAATGAATCCAGAACTAGAGGAAAAGAGGATGAGTACCGATCTTTCTCTGCAATTTCTTTCAACTCATTTGCTTCTCCAATACGCTTGAAGTATTTGCTAGAGACAGAGACGCCGCGATCCCTTCTGTTTTCCTCACCTCTCTCGTTTAATTTTTAGGGTAAATAAATAATTGTTTTAAATAAAAAGAACCAAAAATAATGGAGATGCGGGGTATCGATCCCCGTACCTCTCGCATGCTAAGCGAGCGCTCTACCATCTGAGCTACATCCCCTACAAAATTTTTTTCCCTTCTTAATAATATAACATATATATATATTATTCAGTTTAACTATCCCCAGTTTGAGATTTTGAGGTCAAGAAAAATATTGGGTATTTTAGAGTTCAACGTGACAGTTCAACGCATTGCAGCAGAAGCTTTTTCTTTTCCTATGTTTTATAAAGTTATCACCTTTTTTTTTTTTTATTGAATGAGAATAGTTAGGGTTGCTTCTTAATACAGTCATTAAAAAAAAATCATTTTCCTCTCTGAATTGAACATAACACATAACACTTATTCCCTTAACAAAACCCCTAGAGAAGTCATTCCTAACAAGAGCTAAGGAATCGCTTCCACTGCCTGCCATATCACGAAAAGTATTCGCAAACTGGCTGTCCATAGTCATTTGATTCGAGCGTCTTGAACTGGCATGCAGGTTCTGTCAAAGCAATAGATTCCTACAAGTCTTGATCAACATACCTGCAAACATGGCATTCTGCATTTTGAACCCATGTGTGTGAATATAACTAAAACTTGCATGTAGTCAGTTCAATGTGAAAGAGAATCGAAGGTTCAAAAGGTAATAGAAACAAGAAACTTAAGATCAACCTTCACAGATACAGATGATGTAAATGACTTACGAGTGCTAAGAATCTGACATTAGGATAATACAAACATAGCAAGAAATCCAAGCTCTAGTTACTCATCCAACAGCTGAGGTATAAAATTAACATGGGAGATATAGAATGGGCAACATGCTTTTTACAAGTGAGAATAAAAGGTAATATTGACAACAGAAGTTTCAGGATTCATGTCTCACAATATAACCATTAATAGAACATATATCCCATCACAAAGATGGTCATTGATGCAAGCATTGAGAATCTGCCTCCCAGATTTCGTTTGTCCTAGTACATGATCATGTTTTAAGTTACGGAACCAGTCCACAGGTTTCTGTCATCAAGTAAACAATAATCTTGATTTACAGATTTGGATTATCCTTTTCTTTAAGTGCAACAATCCTCATGAAGATCATAATTTAAAAGACAATTACATACAAGATGATCACAGTATTCCTATCTAAGCAAATCCAATGAAATAGTAAGAAAGAAAGAAAGAAAGAAAGAAAAAATGGAAGTAGCATCCAAATTGAAACAAAAATAAGCAATCTCTATTATAAGGTTATTCCCAACAAAATATTCAAGTTGCACCCGATATTCTTCCTCTTCTTCCAGACTAAACCTGTCTATTTCCAGTATAACAAAAACATCATCCATCTCTGTGCAATTTTAATCTTCTGCCATGAATTGTCAGCCCTGGTTTAGAAAGGAAGAGGGTAAAGCAAGAATTATAGATGTGGAGTCATAATCAAATCCATCACAACATTGTAAAAGGAGACTGACCCATCAGAGAACCATGTCGTGCATTATGGAATTTATAACTTTTCATGAGTTCTCAATGGTTGCTGTTGTGATTCTCAAGGGCTTTGACCTTTCTTGCTCACCATTGCGTCTCCAAAATGCCCTTCTCCACCAAACTTCAAACCCTCTTTGAATATTTGGACAGTCTTCGCCAGAATTCAGGAACCGATTAAACCAAGCCAGTAAAATCTCTTGCTGCCAAGCTAGAGGTAGAGTTAAAATTGTGTTACTAAGACCATCCTCAATCAAATGTCGATCGAGGCCTTTTGATGCTCTCCTCATCCACCCAAAATCATCATAAAATGGCACCAACCATGTCTGTAAAAGCAAGCATCTCACTTCCTTTGAAGCCAATAGCTGCCCCTTTCCAATCCCAACAAACAGCCTCGCTGTGACTCTGCTAACCTCATACCTATGAACAGCGGGAATTTTAGAATGCGCATCAGATAATTCAGTCTGAGATGCCCATGTTTTCAGAAAATCTTCAGCAATTTGTCTATCAATCAAAATATCCAAAATCCAATGCAGATTGTCTGCTTGCCTTGCAATCTGTCCAATATCCTCCATATTGCCTGTTGCTGCCCGAAAAAAATGGTTACGAAGCAACTGCAAGCAACCATCACAAGCAGAGTATAATGACTCTTTTCGGAGATCATTCTGAGAAGAATTCTCACGAAGCATCTTTGACACCAACCCTTTCATCTCACGCCTAGCCTTCTCATCTTTCCCTTCAAGAACTACATGCAAAAGCTTAAGAAGCACTTCATCATTGTTGCTACTCTCTTCTGCTCCATTAGTAACTTCAATTGAAACCCTTTTAAGTACGTCTCCTGCTCCAACTCCTTCAAGTCGCAGCTCAGACAACAGAGAGGCCACCTTCTCTTCTTCATCCTCAGCCCATGGAGCAGCTTCTAAGTACTCCAAACAAGATAAAACGCCAGCATCAAACCCAATTGCAGCAGAAACCTAATAAAAGAACAAACCAATTAAGCAACACAAAACCTTAGCCCAGAATTTGTGATTGCCAACACATATTCAACAGAAAAAATAAACAGAAAAACAGAAAAACAAAACCAAAACTTTGTGATTCATGCCTGCAGAGTATGTATCTAGAAACCCTAACTAAACTGCATAATGATTATATCTATATCATTCACAATTCAACTTTTTCAAAAAAGAAAAAAACCTGTATTCAACCACATTTTCCTTCCCGTTCGTTTATTTCCTCAACTACCAAACATATTGCTTTCAACATTAGGTTTCCTGTCTATTTCCAGAGTCTCTCAGCGACCACACGAAAACCACTTGAAATATTAAAAAATTATAAAAACTTAACAAAGTTTCCAACATATTGCGACAGTTGCAACCACGAAACAGACTACGTAGTAAGCACTTGACCCAATAACAACTTACCTTCAAAATACCAAGAACTTTGCCTACATCGTCTTTCATGAGCTTTCTCCTCAGATCCTTGCAATACATTAACCTTAAAGTCTCAATATAAACCTCAACGTCATCACAATCGGCAATCTCCACAACATACGGCGAAGACGTCCGCTGATTTTTAGCCCACCGATCCGACAATTTCACCGCAAAAAATCTGCTATGAGCCACTAGGATCTGCCTGTGCACATTCATTGACACACTAATTCCGTCCTTAGAACTCAATGTCAGTTTCACATCACTGGTCGATGAATCATTGAACTGATTGCCAGGACTCCTGTTACTCAAAATATCAGCTATTCGATGCATTATTAGAGTCTGTTTATCTTGAACAGACATTTGAGCATTCTGCGAGCTTCGAACAGGAACATTTCCATTGTTAATTGGGATCTGGTTTCTGGGTTGCATTTCGGGTTCGCTCGCCATCATCTCAAAAAGGGTCGGGCTGGATCGGGGTTTATCCGGCGGAGGCGACATCGGGTTTAACAGACCCGCAGTGAGTGCAGAGTTAAATTTGGTAAAACTCGAAGGGAAAGAAGAAGGGTCATGAGGAGAGTGGTGACCGTTAGCAGTTACAGTGGAAGCAGAAGTATGTGTAAAATCCATGACTGGCGACAGACTCCCCGGAGAGAACCGGATCTTGAAAGTTGATGGTGAATCGAGAACTGTGTGAGACTCCTTTATAGTTAAATGACGAGGTTGCGGAGGAGGAGACGGCGGCGAAGGTGGAGCAGGGATAGGTTTAGAATTAGAAGCAGGGCAACACCAAGACTTATCAGGCGAAACAATTGTGGGTTTGTCAAGTTTCCGACTTTGACTATGGGTAAAGTATCCGGTAGCAGTAGCAGAAGTAGAAGAAGCAGATTCAGAGTTATTACTACAACTATTATTATCAGTATTATTATTAACGGTGGTGGTGGCGGTGGCAGAAATGGTGGTTTCACGGCACTTACGGCGCTTGGGCTTAGTGGGCTGAGTTTGGACTTTAAGATGAGCTTTGGTGGTTGTAGTAGTAGTTGTTGCCATGAATAATTGTTTTAATGGTAATTGTAATTGTCTTTTAGTTCGTAGGATTGGACATTGGCATTGCCAAATCAAAGCTGGAGAGAGAGAGAAAGAAAGGGTTAGTTTTTATTTCGTGACATTTGTTTGATTTGGATGTCAATTAAAAATGGCGATGGACACGAGACAGAAAACAGCAAGGAGCGACTGAAACAGCAATAAATGTGAATAAGAGAGAAACGAGAAATGGGTGTCTTTTCTAAAACTTGGACAAAAGAAACAGGAGATGAAATCTAATAATCTTTATATTTTCATTTTCATCTTCCTTGGTTTGGTTTGTTTCTCCTATTTGCTTTGCCTTTTTGTTGTTGACAGACAGCAGAATCAGGAAGAGTAAAAAGAACAGAGAGAAAGAGAGGCCCACTATCAGTTATTTTGTTTGTTTCCTCTCTTTTTTTTTTTTTTCTCTATTGTGACAAGCAGTTGATGCAAGATTTTCTTTTTCTGTTTTAAAGGATCTTAGGCTACAAGATTAGATCAGTAATTATTATTAATTATTATTAATATTATTATCTAGTAGCGTGTTCCTAATCTGGGTGTCAAAATACAATTAATAGGACATATTCATCAAAATTAGTTAAATTTTAATAGTTCTCAATTGTTTCATTAGCGTTTTATCAAATACGTCATCCAACCCAGCAAATAATAGGTATAATATTATTCATAATGAAAAAATTAATTATTTTTATAAAAATTAATTTTTATTTTCAAAAAAAAAAAGTGAAAACTTATGTTAAAGGTTTTTTTTTAATGTGGTTGAGTATCTTTAAAGGTTGGTGTATGAAAATCACAGAGACTACACCTAAGTTGATAAGGCTCCTTGTAATTCATTTGCAATAATGAGGTGAGGTGGTCCTGATTGGGAGACAAAATGAAAATGTAAAGAAATGAAATAATTTCCATTTTTTATTTATTTTAAATAGTATAATATTATTTTAAATAATACAAACTTTATTATAAATTAAATCTTAACTTTTTTCTAGACAAGAAAACATAATGGGACAACTCAGAAAATAAAATGCAAAAAATGCATTATTTATTTTTATAAATAGATTTGGATATTAAAATTTTTATTCAGGTTTTACATTAAGAAAATGGAATAGATTTATTTCATTGCATAATTCATTAATATATTATAGTTCACGAGCCAACACAAATGGCAAAAATGACAGTTTTATTTTAACCATGAAAAATGTTATATGAGAAATTAAATTAGTGAGAAAAGATACCCGTCTTATATTTTTTTTTTTCTTGAAAATCAAAATATTATTAATAAAATTCATGAAAAACTTAGCATACTGAAATTCCGCCGCTAGACTCTCCTCTTACACCCGACCTCTATTATACTGGGTGAAAAAACCTGATTGCAAATATCAAATAATAAAATATGCAATAAAAAATCTGGAGGTACCCTTTAATATATCCATCTTTGATCATTGGGTATCATATGTCTTTCTCCATCCATCCAATACCCTAACATATCCATTTTCTTTGTCGAGGTTTCAATAATGGGAATCTCATAAAAATTAGCCCATAAAATGGAGGACATGTGGCTATCAAATGTATGCCAAAGCTCCATTTGTCCACTATGTAGTCTTAGTTGTGGGCCATGGCCCACATTAGAAAATTTTGGTCAAGCCCGACAATGAAAATGTCTTTTGCATCACTTTGAAGGAAAATGATGCATACATTAGATTGTAATTGATCATATTTCATTCATCACTACGGATTTTCTTCTTTTTATAATACTTTTAACTCTCAATTAGCTTGAATAATCTTTTTTTTTTTTTTTTTTTTTAGGGAAATAGGAATTCATGGATTAAATAAAACTTAAATCATAAACAATTAAAGCTTCAATGTTATGAGAAAATTCAAAGTAAATGTGAAAATGAGTATACTAACAAATACTCTAACTAAAGTACACTATTATTACATAACTTAATACAATCTGCAATCTGCAATGGAAATATTGATATCTTATCATTATATAATTGGTTTATTGCATAAGGTTAAATACTATTAATTAGTGTTACTCAAAAAAAAGGTAGAGATGAAATTATGGATGTTGTTAATTTTTGTGTGTGAATAAGCAGAAGACGATCCAACTTGTACCATATGTTGTTTCCTTGAATAAGTGTGGTATTAACTGGCTTGCATTATCTTAATTGGAGATTCAAAAGTTGACAATTGGGAGGAATGTTAACCTATATATATATATTAATTCCTAAAAAGAGTTATAGATTGAGAGAGAGAGAGAAGCAATTTACAAATTCTAACATGTTGGGCATTAAATCCCCACATTTAGAGTTTGATGTCAAATAAAATGAAAGTGAAAATAAAAAATCTTTTGAGATGGAAATATAAAGACAAGCAAAATTTTAAAATCATGGGCCCATCCTGGCTTCAGGAGGCGCAGCCCATGACATCGCTGTCGCGCAAACGAGGAACTCCATAAAAAGGGAAAACATAAAATGCGGTGAGCGTGGATCGAACACGCGACCTTCAGATCTTCAGTCTGACGCTCTCCCAACTGAGCTATCCCCGCAACTATGCACTTACGTTCCCCCAAATATTAGATATTATATATTATGATCAGTAAGATGGGCCTTGGCCCAAAAATTTGAAGAAGCAAACGACCTCGAGCTTTGAACAAAGAAGAAAAAGGAACTATTAGTTCTTAAGCTTAAAAGCCTTGGGGCAATCAAAAGTTGGAGAGCTTACCCATTATTTCTATTGTTATGGGAGATAGAGGCCCTAAATATCGATGGAAATTATTAGCCCAACCAATTTCATAAACCTCATTGCAATTGGATATTTTCTAGAAAATAATGAAAAAAAATTAAAAGAGATCTTTCAAAAGGTTCAACTAAGAAAATTTCAAACATTAATGGAAGTCTTTGGTGGAAATATGTGGAGATCTTTATTTAGTTGAAATTAAGAGAGGAAAAGGAGCCTCTTGAAAATCTCAAATATAGAAATGTGAAGGAAGGATCTCATCAAAGTATGTACAATTGTCTCTTTATGTCTTTTACAACTCTAAAATGTAAATCCTGATGTATAGCTCTCTCTCTCTCTCTCTCTCTCTCTCTCTCTCTCTCTCTCTCTCTATCCCTCCCTCGTTGTGGCCGCAAAGACTTATACTTGTTGATAATGCTACTAATCATTCAGCTTAATAAGCTATTAATTCAAAATTAAACAGATGAATGAAAATTAAAAAATCATTAAATCAATAATACAACAATTGAAGAAGCAAAAACCCTTAAACAAATAAGAGCATATCCATTATTATTATAGCATATTGAGGTCCTAAATATTAGCCCAAAAGTTTAAAAATAACTTTGATTAAAATAAGGAATAGGAGTTATGATAACAATATTTCATGTAAGATAAAAAAAGTTCTTTAAAAAAATATTACCATTTTATACTTATTTTTTTTCGTGTATGGTCAAAAATACCTTTTAATCGGAATCAAAATAATATTTATAATTTATTTATTGTATAGGTGATTACCAGCATCATATTGCTCAAGAGTTATAGTTACTAATATAAAATTTATTCTATGAATACATATAGAGCTATTGTGAATATAAAGTTTAAAAAAATTTTATAAATATTAAAGATTTTTTCAATGTGATATTTTTGCTATAAAATTATTATATTGAAAAAAGAAAATAATTTGAAGGTTGGTTGGATAGTAGAATAGAACAAGAACATTACAGTAGACATCCCACATGGTATGATGACCCACATTTCTGACTTAATGTCTCAGCTTATATCATTATCTTTTCTTTATCAAACTATATATATTATGTTTTGTTTTACAACTCTGGAAATTTCCCATTCATTTTGGCCTTTTTCTCTTTGTAGGGCCTCGACCAATCTCTCCTCTTTAGACCATACCCCTTGTTTTTTAATACGTAAGCTCCTCCTCTTAATGAATTATAAATTAATATTCTTTTAAATAATCCATATATATTAAATTAATATTTTTTCTAATATATAAAATTGAAACTTTATATTTCATAATTAAGGGAACATAAATTTCAAAAATCATACAAAAACTAATGAACACTAACCAAAGAGATTGCTTCAAGTGGAAAAGAGTCAGGTCCTTTAAGCAAGAGGTGAGTGATCGATTTTTGTGAATGGAGAAAATTTCAACTAGGAGTGCTAACGCGATTCGAACATGATTATATTTAATCCAACGGACCAGATACACCTGTGATATAAAAAAAAAAAAAAAAAATCAACACTAAGATCAGACAATGACAACCAATATCAAAGAACCACTCTCTCTCAAGGAGTTAAAGTACAGATACAGTACATAAGAAAAAGATGGAGAAAAAGAGAGATTAATAATTAATTAGTTGTTAATTTGTGATTTAATTTTAATTAATATTTTATATATTTCCCCAAAATATTCCTCTCATGTGTTAACAAATTCTGTAAGCTTTGCTTAAAATAAAGCATTACTACGAAAAACATGTCTGGAAGCACACAAAACACTAAGAGAGACAACATATTTACATGTCATTACCTAGCTGTAAAATTAATGAATTTTCTCCTTAAATTATTCTCTTTGTGCAGGTGTCTCTGTAATTCTTGTAATTAAATACTTAATCAACTTGCTTAAAAAGATAATTAAGCTAGCTCATCTCTTTCTCAGTAATTCCTGTTTTGCCAACCTGTACCTTGTACCTTGCTTCTTTTATGTGTATCATGTTAAAATTAAGATTAAGATAGTAATTAAATTAATCAATGTTAACCCATATACATACACCCAAAATGTTAATTAATCTCTGTATAAATTAAATAATTAACGTATATGTTTCATGCGATTGCAATCGTAATTAAGTTTATTAATAATTTCGTCGCGAACTTAAAAAATATTAAAATTTTTCAAAAATCCAATCTATTTCACTTATATATATAGTAATTTTTCTCCTGTAATTACAGGCCAAATCCAACTTACTAACACATCTAATAATAATTATAACTCAAAAAATCTTCAAAAAAGATTTTTTTTTTTTTTTTTTTTTTGTATTTTATGATAATTTGGTAATTGTTTTGCACAAAATTATTATTATTATTTATAGGCATGATTTTAGGAGGGAGAAAAATAAGTGTACAGATAAAAACAAATGATTAGTCATTCAATTTCCCATAAAAAGGGAAGAGGACATTGGAGAGATTAAAAGGCACATGGTCCTAGTCAGTGTATATGATCAACATGTATGCTTTCACATGTCGATTTAAGCATGCAGCTTTACAATATTGCTGTTAATTGTCCCATTAAATAATTAATATAAAAAATTAATTCTAATGATATATATCAGTTTGTTCTTATCTTTTTTATTGTCAACTGTTTTTTAGCAAAGACAATTTCTGACACGCAAAGTTGGATGCAATTTGATTTTTAGCTTCCTATTGTAGACAGCTTGTGATTCTTACTTAGATGAAATGCCAAGCAATTTCTGAGTTTCTGATATGTGAATTTGGAACTAATACCCAAAAAAAATTAATCATGCTTGTCTTCTTTTTATTATAATCAAGAATTAATTACCCTAAACCGAGAAATAATATATCCAAATATTTTATCAAGTGGGATTAATTTTCAGATTAAAGTACATTGACATGCACTTTCGGTTATGTGGGATATATGATCAATGTTGGATTTAGCTGGTCTACCCGTTAATTTGTCCTAATAAAACCAAATGCCAAGAATCTTAATTTAATATTCAGGTAAAATCTTTTTAAAAAAATTTTAAGTTTCGAACGGTATTTAAGTAAAAATCATATCCAACATTGATGACTTCAAGTTTTAAATCTCTCGATCATCTCACAACGGAGGAACACAACTTTTCATGCAATGGTTAAAACTAAGCTAATTAGGATTTCGCTTGTAAATAGATTAAACCCTAATTGTGAAAAAAAGGGAACCCTAATTAATAAAATATGCATTATTTTTTTTAAACAAAGGAAGACGACGCAGCTGGACTGGAGAATACTAAAGAAAAGGATTGTGATTCTGATTGGGACTGAACGGCATGTAAAGAAAGACAAGAAAAGGGACAAAGGGTGGTGGTGACCTGACCAGTAAGAGGTTTGGGTCGGGTGTGGTGGCGTATATGGTGGGGCAAGAGGTGTCGTGGTTGTATTGGACAGATGTCAGAGGCAACTATGGTAATGGGAGGATGTGAGAGTGGGGGTGAAGGGTGGGAAGGGGATGATTTAAATCACAAAAGGCCATGTCTTGTTTGGCTGCTTCATTTTCCACCTTAATTCCACACTCTCTGTCTCTCGTTTCAATCCAACTATATATATATATCCATAAGTTGTAATCTCTTTTAAACAGTAGATCATAAAAGTTTTCGATCCTCCCAACAAAACAAACTTTCAGTAATCTAATTTGTTTTCTCAATCTTACGGGAATTGATGTCGCTTGCTATCTTAATCAATACTTTGTTGGTGAATTGCTCTCTTAATTACTAATTAGCTAATAGTACTAAATAATCACTCGAATTTGACCAGCAGAATCAATTCAATAATACTATAACTAACACATATTTATGTAGAAAATTACATTACTAGTCACTGTTCTGAACTTTAATTATTAGCAATAATACCATAATACGTTTCCCTACAAAAAAACAAAAGAAAGGCAATAGATTACAAATCAATTTAGTGTATTATATTAATTAAATTCGTCTTTTCTGTCTGATAAAAAACATATCATTCATATTGAGACTAGAAGAATTCATAAGTGAAAAAAACAAAATCTTTTAAAAATCAAATCTCCATATCACTAAACTTATTTACCAACAATGGGTATTTTTTTCGTTTACTGATTCAATAAAATTATTTAAACTTTTTTTTTTTTGTGCTTTCCATGTTTGACAAAGCACCAACTACTAAATTATTAACTAAAAAGAAAAAATCACTATATTTTTAAAAATCTCTTTAATCAATAAATACTAATGAGAGGTTTCTCCTCATTCAGCAGCTTCTTGCAATTAGCAGCAATATATAATTATCAACAAAAAAAAAAAAAAGAAAAAACAAGAAAAACACGTGCAATTAGTAGTAGCTAGCCTTTTTCTCATATATGAGATAAATAATTGAATATTTAAAGGTTTCAGTATTGTTTTTACAATTTCAAATACATTTAATATATATATATATATAAGGCAAATTTGTTATAAAGAGTTGTTAATTAGCTAGATAGAGGACCCTCCCCTCCGCCTCAGGCCTCCAGTCCTTATCGCCATTGCTTAATAGACATCTCCTATTTGGAATTTTGTATGATAATATTATTTTCTTGATTTTGAGTCTGCAACCACTACTTATTATTATTATTAATTAAACAGATACAACTTCTCGTGACCTTATCAACTTCTTAATTTCTTTTTTGAAAAATATCATTAATACTTTATGGTATTTTTCTTTTCTTCATAATTCAATATATATACTCGTCTTTTTTTCATAAAATAATAAGCTCATTTTCCTTTTTAATTTGGTCCAAATTATAATTTTATTTATTTTTTCCAAAATAATATTTTTTAAAAGTTTCTTATTAACTGAATTTTGAAATAGCAAATAACTAAAACATGGAACCTTCAATATTCTTAATTTTTTTAAAAAAAATATAAGAATAATACTAGGAAAAAGTTAAACAAATATTATGATTTAATTGTATTAAATATATTTTCTTAATATGTGTGAAAGTCTAACTAGATTTATTTCTATGCACATCAAGTCCATAAACGAATGATAAGTGCATATACAACCTAGCAATAAATCAATGTTTGAATCTCTCTCCCGATTACTCAAAACAAAAAGCTAGATTTATTTTTATGGGACGAAATTAATATGAAAACTTAATGATATCAATTTTGATCATGGTACCAAATAATTTTGTGTAATTATAAAAAAATATTTTTTGAAAATTGAAAAATCTTGTTCTTAGATTTATTTTGAGTTTACATTTGTATGGTTCCTTTCAAAAAAGTACTCATGGGTGAAGTAAAAGGACTGAGTAGTTATGAAGCAACATCAAGAAGGAGATTTCACATGAAGAACACTTTAAAGGAAATAAGTCCACACAAAGGGCCATTGTGGTCTTAGGTAATGGCACCCCCATGTAATAGAGGACAATGACCCTATGATGTGTCAAGAGCACCAAAAATCACCCCACAAGCCATCACTACTTGATCACTTCCATTGATTTTGTTGTTTCTTTAATGTTTTAGGTTGTTTTGTGGGTTCTTATTTGATATATGATGCCCACTTTTATGTCTAGGACATTTCAATCAATGACTTTCTGGCCCATTTACTTATACAAAATTGAGCATCTTTCCCATATTTTCTTCTTGATCAAAAAGTGAAATGCTAACTTTAAGAAAAAGATTTGTGGTTGAATTTTTAATTATAATTCTTTCTTCTTCTTGATATGAAAGTGAAGTGCTAACTATGAGAGAAAGATTTGTGATTGAAGATAAATAATGCAAGCTATATTAATGTCTCAAAAAAAGAAATTTCAACATTAAATTATTTTGAATTCAAATTAGTTGGTTTGATAATGATAATTCATATTTTAAAGTTTATTTAAGTGAAAGGAAGATCATATATAGTATGATCAATTCTTTTCAAATCTTGAATGATTGGAGTGTTTTCATACTATTTCAAATTTTTCAATAACATTATATATATATAGAAAGAAGTACCTTATTGTACTATATCATGTATCAATATGCCTTTTTCTACTATATAATGAAACATAATGGCCACATATGGCTCTACAAATTAGAAATAGGCACATAAAAATTATTAATTATATATTATTAAATCAATTTTAATTTCATTTATATTTATATAATACAAATATTATTTCCAATAGGTAATAATATATGTATTTTTATAGAAATACTATGATATACTGTTATATAATAATATTTCGATTTCAGCGGACTTTAAACTCAATTCATTAATCAATTTATATTTTACATTCTCGTTGAACGTATACGAATATATGTTAATTTCATTATTAATATTAATTCCAAATTTATTTATAACTATTTATATTATCATTAAACATATCAAAATAGAGCTAATATTCTAAAATACTCGTTTCAGATGTTGTCGGTACATACATTTCTTGATTAGAGTGACAATCAAATGTCACCAATTTCCTTAGCCTTTTCTAATAAGTATGGGCAAATATACAAAATATGGGTCATAGGCTTGTAGCTATAGCCTATAGCCTATAGCTATGCATGTCCTTATGTTGTTTTGTATAATTAACTGAAGAGCATTATATATTACAAGAGATTACTTCTTTATGATTAATAAACTCAATTATTCTGTTCTTGATGTGTCATTTTTTTTTGCCCGACAGCTTGAAAATTATTGTACAAGAAAGAAATCTTGGACTGATCCTCAGCCTCAATCCACAAATTTACTATTCAACAGGGTGGAGTATGCATAATTGATCACTATTAAGAATTTTGCTCTGTGATTGAGATTATCGATAATAAATATTTTTATTTATTTATTATTTATGATAATAAATAATTCAAATTTTAAAAAAATATAAATATATTTTAATATTTTTGTAAAAAAAAGAGGAATATTTAAATTTAATTAGGAATATTAATAATTAAACTATATATATTTTAATTTAGTAAAAAAACTTCCTCAGTAATTTATTATTATAATAATTAAAAATAAAAAAATTAATATATGAATTCAATTGAAACTCCTAATATTATATGGATAATTTACAATATATACAAAAATTAACATAAAATTATATATTAAAAAAATAAATCATGAGTACATAGAATAAATATAAATACCATTTAAACTACAAAATATTTATTAGTAAATATCTTTAATCCGTTAGATTAAGTCTAATCTTTTTCACGCCGTCTAAATTTCATGAAGGAAAAACACTCTAATGAGAATTTTTTTTATTTATAAATATCAAACACTTAATTTATTATCTTATTTAAAGTATTTAAGTTATTTTTACTCAAATTATTATCTTACTTAAGGATTTAAGTTTTTTTTCACTCGAATTCATCTTTTACAGAAACTGTTGTTGATTGAAATCTACTTTTATACTGACCATTGTTGTTGATTAAAAGCACCGTTTTAGCTTACCTGTAACCAATTTTAGCCAAAAAAAAAAAAATCTAGAAGAAGACAGCAGTAAATTAAAATTTACTTGCTATATTCACACACACACAATTTAATTTACTGCTATATTCACACACGCACGATTTCTAACTTCTCTTATTCAGTAAATTCCATAACGGCCCCTCACTGTCATTTTACTCTCAAGCCTCTATATATAATTTATAACCCACCAATCTCTCTCTCAAACCTCATTCTCTCACTCTCTCTCTCTCTCTCTCTCTCTCTCTGTAACACAAACAAGACAAGCAAATTGCTCTCTCTGTCTAGAGAGTATGGGCTTTCCTGTAGGCTATACAGAGCTTCTACTTCCAAAACTACTAATTCACACTCTTTCTTTTCTGGGTTTCATTAGAAAGCTCATAAGCACCATGTTTCGCTATTTGGGTCTTCCTGATTTTCTTGAACCCGACATTTCTTGGCCCGAAACTCCACCTCGTGTCCCTGAGTTTTGCTCCGTCTCTGCTGTCCTTATCCGTGAGATCCTTCCCGTTGTTAAGTTCGCCGATCTTGTTGACCCGCCGGATAGCTGTGCTGTCTGTTTGTACGAGTTTGAAGACCAAGACGAGATCAGACAGCTCACTAACTGCCGCCATATCTTTCACCGGAGTTGCTTGGACAGGTGGGTCGGTTATGACCAGAAAACATGTCCCTTGTGTCGGACGCCGGTGATTCCTGACGATATGCAAGAAGCTTTTAATGAAAGACTATGGGCTGCTTCTGGAATTCCAGAATTTTATGGGGAGTATTCTCAAATTGCTGGCTTGTAGAGTTTAGATTCAATAATGATCAAACCCCATAAAAATAGGGGGGAAAAAAAAAAAAAAAAACAATTTTATTATATTTTTTTAACCTTATTTGCCTCTTTAGAGGTTTTTTTTCTTTTTTTTTCCTAGTTGAAAGGTTGGTGTTGTGTGTATATATACAAAATGATGAGAAAAAAAGAAAATTTGAGGAGAATTAGAATATGGTTTTGTGTATAGTTTCTTACCTTCTTCTCATTCCCTTCTTTCAAAATTTTTATTTATTTTTTATAATTAACTTACAATTTCAATCCAATGATTTTGGTGTTATAATTATGTTTTGTTACTATTTTTTTTTTTTTTTTTTTTTTTTTTGAAATTTCACTTAGATTTGGATGGGTAAAAAATCTAAAAAGCATTTCTTTTATTGAATTCGAGTTGATAGGATGTTGATGAACAATGATGATGGTTGTATAAAAATTTGCTTTTTGATACTAGTTGTTAGTATTTTCAACCATTATGGCAAGTGGAATGTGACATTATTATTTGTTGTTGTTATAGATATAGACAAAGCTGAGGTCAGTGTTTTTTTCTTTTTTCTTTTTAAAAAAAATTGGGATTATACCAAACCAACCCTATTTAGATCTATATATAAATAGCAACAAATTAATAATAGTTAATATATATAGTATCTTGGAACTAAGGTTTAGTTTTTGTTTTGCTAATATTTTTAAAAAATGAATTTCATAGAATTTAAATTTCCTATAATAGATTGAAGAATAGTTTGTTTTGTCATATATTTTTTTTCAGATAAATTTGTTGTTATATTAATACTTTATTGGATATCCAACTTATTTGGACCGACACAAATAAAATGAAGTAAATTTGTATTAATTGCATGTGCAAGTAAAATTTTATTAAAATTTGAAAATTTTGTTTTAAAATTGATTCAATAAACTATGTAATTGAATGAAAAGATAAAGTTGTCTCGTAAAATTATGAAATATTATCACGTACCATGCTCTTTGACATAAAATTATAAGATTGGCCTCTTACGGTTTGAAAAATAATACAAAAATTTTCTAATATAAAAAGATAAAAATTACCCATTTATAATATAAATTTAATGTATTTTTATAGTTGAATTATTTTTCATGAACTTTTCATATATTCACATGTCTAAAATTAATAATATTAATTTAAAATATATATTATGTATTTTGTATGTATGATAAATGTTAACTACTTAGAATATCAAATATCTCATTTATCAAATAATTTAAATCATTCAGTAATCGGTTTTTCCTTCTTTTTTTTTTTTTTTTTTTTTTTTGTTATGCGTGAATTTATTTATTCTTAATAAGTAAAAGCATCCCTTAGAACAATCTTAAATTGCCAAGTGGCAAGGAAATAATCATTCTCATTGCACATAACTCTCAAAAGAATAATCCCCACACGGTTTAAGAACAAATTAAATAATGATTTTTATATTTAAACTTCTAGAGATATATATTTATATTTAAAAAAATCCAATAATATTATAATATATACTAGTTGTTTCTATTATTTAGTTTTCTAAATTTTAATGCTATATAAATCTCACATAGACCCACAACAAGCAAAGCAAAAGAAACTCCAAATTACACATCATAAATCAAAAAGATAACCTTAGAGAACGACATGGTCAAACCACGCTCTTAAATATTCTTAAGAGACCCGAACTTTCCTAAGACTATATTGAAGACGTAAAGAAACCAAATTTGCTTTCTTTACCACAAGAATATTATAAATTCCCATTAATTTGATTTTGGGTACATTATTATTCATGAATCTTCCTTTTTTATTTTTTTATAAATAATATTTTACAGTACAAGACAAACAATGGACCTTAGCTGCTGCTATTTTCCCAATGTTCCTCGTTTATTTATTGTTTTAAAATCACATTATTAAATTAAAATTTTTTAAAATATTCAACTTCTAATAGAAAATGAAAATATTGCTGATGCATTGGCAGTTAGAAGGTTATGAATTTGCGATAAGGACTGAGATGGGTAGGCAGTTGAAGATTAGACCATAGATTAGATTTTAGCTAAATATAGATAAGCTACTTGGTTGGTTGCATCATCATCATAGATTAGGTTGAGACTGTGCTAGGGTTTGTAGCCATCAAAGTTCTAAATTCTATGATTCAGTTCTACAAACTCTTCCAATGGGTTTATTAGGTTATCCAAAATTTAACCATCCAAATCAAATACTTGTTGGCATATCACAATTTCAGCAACCATGGTGACTTTGAAATCTAAAATTCATTAGCTGCCCCAAATTCATTTCAACATGCACAAAAATAATTATGACTATCTTCAAATCAGAGTCTGCCTAACTTTAGGCTAAAAATAGTTCTCTTGATAAGCACCAATTCACTTGTAAAAGACAATTTAAAATTGTTATAGATATAGGAATAATTATTTTTTTGACAGCAATTCAAGCAAGCCACAAAAATGAGAAAGAATGGCATTTGCCAGAAAATCAAAACATCAGCTCTTCTTCATATGATAAAGATGTTGAATAATTAAGTGCAATTAATGTACAACAAAAATTTGCATTATGCACACCAATATTGGCACCAAAGGTAAAATATTAAGAGGAAGAGAAAAAAAAAAATTGTCTCAATTTTTAGTTTTTTTTTTTAATGCACAGTGAACAATTCAAAGAGCACAGATTTTTACTGGTATAAAATAAACAGAACAAAAGAACCATCTCCGCTATTTTTCCCACACTGGACACAACTCACAATAGAGTTTATCACCACAAAATCAATATTAACCACTGTAACACTCCTTTGGAACGGCATACCAACATTCATTAAAGTCACCAATCTACCTGGAATAGCCAGAAGGTGGGTAGCCAGAAGGTGGGTAACCAGGCGGTGGGTAATTGGCAGGCGGAGGATAACCTGCCGCAGGATAGCCTTGAGCTTGTGGATAACCGTAGGGCTGTCCATATCCAACATTGGGAGGAACTGGCTGATCAATGCGTGACATCTGCTGAACAGGGGGCACAGCCATCACTTGTGGCCCGAATTTGCCATCTCGTTTGTCCATTTCAATCTTGTGTTGAGTCTGCAGATATAATAGGTTAGAATAGTAAAATGTAGTCTTTTTTCAAAAAAAGTGTATGCAGTTTCTCATTTCATGCATTTTGTTGGATCATATCAGTACCTGCATACAGGCGCAAACCCTGTCGATAAAAAGAGATAAAATCAGTAAAATCGTCAAAAGCTGCCTTGGCTAATAAGGAGCATTCAATACTAAGATTTGGAAAGAAATGCTTACGTGCAATACACCATATCAGCCAAACATGAAAGTAACTGAGAAGCCTCTGAAATTTCATCACTCCCAACAATCATTGCCACAATGGAGAATATACATGCAATTTGTTGGAGACAGAACATAAAACCCTGAAGGAAAGAAGAAGCATGCTCAACCAATCACAAAATAAGCATAAAATAACTAAATAAAATATGGGTGACAAAGATAGAGGTAGTACAATAATGCAATTATCACATTGTGTGGTCTGAATGTTGAATTCATCTTGCAATAGAAAGCGGGTAGAGGCCACCGAATTTCCAAAGCAGCAGAATACCTGAGAAATCAAAAAAATAATTATTGGCCTTGATAATAGCATCTCCGCAGTTGGCACATCCAGTTAGAAAATGAAAATTTCAGTAAAATTCTGAGAAGAGGACTATCTTTTCTACAGAAAACAATTGTTCCCAATCCTTGAAAAGTTTATGACATTTCAATCCTCTTCCAGGAAAAATTGTTGATTTGACAGGTATACTATGGGTTGTTAATTATTCATGGGGTTGCCAACAAGAGAGGATCCTATGGACTGGATGGAACTTTTCACAACCATACTGCACAAGTAACGTATTTCACTTGGCAAAGTATTTATGTGGACAAAGAATTTGTACAAGTTTATTATAATGTAAAAGTTAACCAATCTCCGTAACCAAGGTTTTTGGGCAGTCAGTAAGGTTTTCACAAATAGCCCTAAATCTCAGAGAGCTTACCGAAAAATCTTATTATTTTTAACAGGATATTTTACTTATTTTAACAGAATTTAAAGCAAAAAAAAAAAAAAAAAATGCATTTGTAATTCTGATAACAAAGAGAACAAACACCCACCGGTCTAGTCTTGTCATTAACACCTAATATTTCTATTATCCATTTGAGAAATGGAAATTTTAAAATTGCAGCCAGTATGATGGGGAGAGAATTCTGTCACTTAGACAACTAAAAGAAAACTTGGTAATTCTTTTCACTTAAAGTCAAAGTTAT